>NC_091980.1:309889484-309983963 GCF_044704955.1 Pristiophorus japonicus | reverse complement strand
GCAGGTCTGCGCATGTCTGCAGGCCCTTGTGGATGCTGGGCAGCTACGGCTGCTGCCTCCCTTGCCCGCTGCCTCTCCACATGTTGTGCCGCCCTGCGTCTCACTAGGTGTACCAGGTGCTCCCCCTGCCAACACTGATCCCATTCTGTTTGAGGCTGCACCCTGACCAGCAGGCCTCTGGAGCACAGAATGAGGCCTGTAGGCCTCCACTAATGTGTGAGAGCTGAAAGTCTTCAAAACTACTCACAAAATCGACAAACAGCACTCAGCCGGTTAAACGAAACGAGAAAAACTTCAACAAAACTTTTCCGCAAAAACACCCCGATCGCGGAAATACTGTGTTGACCTCCTCCAGCGCTGTCGCGTCTCACGGCAAAGTGTACCGACACAAAAACCCGGCAGGGGGCACTGCTCAAAAAAACATCTGCCTTTTTTATTGCTGAAAATGGGTGGCGTGGCCGATTAACAGCGGAGCGCACCCTGATGATGTCACCGCGACCTCAACACGTTTTCCGCTGCTTCAGACGTCCGTTTCCGCTGGATGTCCTCACCGCTGGAACCCCCCCCCCCCCCCTGAATGCGTGTCTGGGGGCGGGGGCCAATGCAGCACAACACGTCGGCCAATCACATTTTCAGATTGGCCGCCGAAGACCCGTGGTGACGGACCCTCCCGGGACGCTGAATTTCAACCCCAACTTATCACAGAGAGGAGGAGAGAAAAATCCGCTTGGTTTTATTAACACAAACAATTGGAAATAAACTCCTCTAATTTTAAACCGTTGCTGACATCACACACTGAACTTCCACTTGACTTCCGAAACATTCCTAAAATACACTTGGCTCCTTCCTGCTTCAGCCAGACAGTGGGCCGTAAATCTCTACCTTAATCAAGTCCAGAGTGTTTTGAATTTGACTCATAAGAGTTATTGCCCCCCCCCCCCCTGATATTTCTTTGTTTGCGTCTAAGTGGCAGGAAACTGACCAAGCATTGCAAGCGCACATGGGGAAACACAGGGTTATTGATTGAGGCAGACTCAATGCCAAAATTCAAGGTTAATGAAGGAAAAGAGGTTAAAGAAAGAACTTTCATTTATATAGCTCCTTTCCCGATCTCAGGACGTCCCAAAGCGCTTCACAGCCAATTAAATACTTTTTGAAGTGTAGTCGCTGTTGTTAACACGGCAGCCAATTTGAGCACAGCAAGCTCCCACAGACAACAATGTGATAATGATCAGATAATCCGCTTTTCATGATGTTGGCTGAGGGATAGATATTGACCAGGACACCGGGGATAACTCCCCTGCTCTTCTTTGAAATAGTGCAATGGGATCTTTTGAGAGAGCAGACAGGGTCTCAGTATAACGTCTCATCCGAAACGTGGCACCTCCAACAGTGCAGGCCTCCCTCATTATGGCACTAAGAGTGTCAGCCTAGATTTTGTGCTCAGGTCTCTGGAGTGGGATTTGATCCCAAAATATTCTGATTCAGAGGTGAGAGTACCCACTGAGCCACGAGTTAGAGAATCATAGGATAACATTACATGGGATATACGGCACAGAAACAGGCCATTCGGCCCAACCAGTCCATGCCGGTGTTTCTGCTCCACTCGAGACTCCTCCCGTCTTTCCTCATCTAACTCTATCAGCATAACCCTCTATTCCCTTCTCCCTCATATACTTGTCCAGCCTCCCCTTAAATACATCGATACCATTTGCTTCAATCACTCCTCACGATGCTTTGAGTAAAGAATTTTCTTCTGAATTCCCTTTTAGATTTCTTGGTGACTATCTTATATTGATGGCCCCTAGTTGTGCTCTTCCCCACAAGTGGAAACATTCTCTCTGTATCCACTCGATCAAAACCTTTCATCATTTTAAAGACCTCTATTATTAGGTCGGCAAACGAGCCAAAGGTGGTTCAGCGGAAATGTAACAAGGACACCCTCAAAGCCTTCCTGATAAAGTGCAACATCACCACTGACACCTGGGAGTCCCTGGCCAAAGACCGCCCTAAGTGGAAGAAGTGCATCTGGGAGGGCGCTGATCACTTCGAGTCTCGCCACCGAGAGCGTGCAGAAACCAAGCGCAGGCAGCGGAAGGAGCGTGCGGCAAACCAGTCCCACCCTCCCCTTCCCTCAACCACTGACTGTCCCACCTGTGACAGGAACTGTGGTTCTCATATTGGACTGTTCAGCCACCAAAGAACTCATGTTACGAGTGGAAACAAGTCTTCCTCGATTCCGAGGGACTGCCTATGATGATGATGACCCCCTCAGCCTTCTTTTTTCAAGAGAAAAGAGACCCAGCCTGTTCATCCTTTCCTGATATGTATACCCTCGCAATTCTGCTATCATCCTTGTAAATCTTCTCTGCGCCCTCTGCAGTGCCTCTATATCCTTTTTATCAGTTTAGATTGTCCTTCTATAAATAACTTGGTGGCCACAATCTTAATGTGCGTTGACATCAGTCTGACTGAAGCTCCATAACGACCAGTTCCATTACCAGTGACTAACCTGTTATCTGCACTTGCCTGCTGTAATTGCGGTTGTGAGGAAATTGCTGCCTTAGGGCAGATGGTTCATTACATAAAAAATAACTTTTATTTTCACCATGAGCTATCCTCGCTGTGAAATATCATCCATACTTTATGATGACATTTCCTTCTAAGAAGTGGGCGTATTATTCTTTCAAAGGTCACCTTTTATGAGAATGTTTAAAAGTGTAAATATTCATACCGCAAAGTCATGAAATATGCTGGCCAAACATGCCATTCCATTACCGACTCTCTTACAACATCTACAGCCCTGCTATCCTGCCTTGCACCTTGGGTGGCCCACTTAAATCTATTCCTGGGACAGATGGAGGGAATGTAGGCTGGGACAATGGATGGATGGCTCCATTTCATGAGACACAGGAGTAAATGCAAACATACATCTAACTCACCCGATCCAAAACTAAGGACCATAAATGTAAGATAGCCACGAATAAATCCAATAGGGAATTCAGGGAAACTTCGTTACCCAGTGAGTGGTTAGAATGTGGAACTCACTACCACAAGGAGTTGTTGAGGCGGATAGTATAAATGCATTTAAGGGGAAGCTAAATAAGCAAACAAGGCAGAAAGGAATAGAAGGATATGTTGATAGGGTGAGATGAAGTCGGGTGGGAGGAGGGTTGAGTGGAGCATAGACCTGTTGGGCCGAATGGCCTGTTTCATAGAATCATGGAATTATAGAAATTTACAGCACGGAAGGAGGCCATTTCGGCCCATCGTGTCCGTGCCGGCCGACAAAGAGCTATCCAACCTAATCCTACTTTCCAGCTCTCGGTCCGTAGCCCTGTGGGTTATGACACTTTAAGTGCACATCCAAGTATTTTTTAAATGTGGTGAGGGTTTCTGCCTCTACCACCCTTTCAGGCAGTGAGTTCCAGACCCCACCACCCTTTACGTGAAGAAATTTCCCCTCAAATCCCCTCTAACCCTCCCCCCAATTACTTTAAATCTATACCCCCTGGTTGTTGACCCCTCTGCTAAGCGAAATAGGTCCTTCCTATCCACTGTATCTAGGCCCCTCATAATTTTATACACCTTAATCAGGTCTCCCCTCAGCCTCCTCTGTTCCAAAGAAAACAACCCCAGCATATTCAATCTTTCCTCATAGCTAAAATTCTCCAGTCCAGGCAACATCCTCGTAAATCTCCTCTGAACCCTCTCCAGTGCAATCACATCCTTCCTGTAATGTGGTGACCAGAACTGTGCACGCAGTACTCCAGCTGTGGCCTAACCAGTGTTTTATACAGTTCAAGCATAACCTCCCTGCTCTTGTATTCGGCTAATAAAGGCAAGCATTCCGTATGCCTTCTTATCCACCTGGCCTGTGGACAGGGATCTGTGGACATGCACTCCAAGGTCCCTTTGTTCCTCTGCACTTATCAGTGTCCAACCATTTAATGTGTATTCCCTTGCCTTGTTAGACCTCCCCAAATGCAATACCTCACACTTCTCCAGATTGAATTCCATTTGCCACTGTTCTGTCACCTGACCAGTTCATTGATATCTTCCTCCAATCTACAGCTTTCTTCTTCATTATCAACCACACAGCCGATTTTAGTATCATCTGCAAACTTCTTAATCATACCCCCAACATTCAAGTCTAAATCATTGATGTATACCACAAAAAGCAAGGGAACTAGCACTGAGCCCTGCTGAACCCCACTGGAAACATACTTCCAGTCACAAAAATACCCATCAACCATTACCCTTTGCTTCCTGCCTTTGAGCCAATTTTGGATTCAACTTGCCACTTTGCCCTGGATCCCAGGGGCTTTTACTTTCATGACCAGTCTGCCATGCGGGACCTTATCAAAAGCTTTGCTAAAATCCATATAC
Organism: Pristiophorus japonicus; assembly: GCF_044704955.1. Classification (NCBI taxonomy): domain Eukaryota; kingdom Metazoa; phylum Chordata; class Chondrichthyes; family Pristiophoridae; genus Pristiophorus; species Pristiophorus japonicus. Next base: position 309,979,574 of record NC_091980.1, on the reverse strand, counting down.
ACTACATCGTACACACTGCCCTCATCGACCCTCCTGGTTACCTCCTCGAAAAATTCAATAAAATTAGTCAGACACGACCTTCCCTTAACAAATCCGTGCTAACGGACTTTGATTAATTCGTGTCTTTCTAAATGAAGATTTATCCTGTCCCTCAGAATTTTTTCTAATAATGTTTCCACCAGGGAGGGAGGGTGCAGGGGATTGCAATAAAATCCAGTAAGGCTGGGCGGGGGGCGTGGAATTTCTGTCAAACGTAACAGCAGGACCTCATTATAATCTTTTTCTTCTGTTTCCCATCCGATAGCCGGTCAAAGTGATCGGACACTGTGAGTAAATAGTGTACGGTAAGTGAATGCTAACGAAGGCAAGTGGCTGATTTGTTGAGTGCCTTGATGGCTATGTGTGTGCAGTCCCCTCCACCCTGCCCTCGTGAGAAGCCAGCTACGGCAGCAAATCCCACCACCCTTTCATTCTAACTGCTGGTGTCAATTGGGAAACTGATTGTCCTGGCAGTTATGGACTGCAGACTGATGGATGTGAGAAATATCACTTGTTGCAGCCTGGAAGGAGCCCAAGGCAGGAAGTGGCCAGTGGCCAGTAGGTAGCTGCACAGGCCTGTGACAGCCTGTCTGGAGCTGTACAGCCTCCTCGCATACTGCTCTTCAGTCAATCCCACAACAGTGACTCCATGCCTCCGTTCCCAATGCATTCTTTGGAAAGCCCCCACCTCCCCCCACCCCTCACACATGATCTGAGAGACCCAACTAGTTGTTATGTCTGTAATGTACTTATGAATGACTCAACGAGGCAATGTGTTGTACTCAAACTGTGGTGACCTTGGTCCTTTATTCCAAACTCCAGAGTCAGGCGCAAGCATGGTGGGCAGCCTTTTATACTGGACCCTGCCACTAGGGCAGGAAACCCCCGGTCTCCACCAGTTGCACCCTCTAGTGGTGCCAGCATGTATATACACAGTGCAAACCTTGTTGTTCGTACATCAGGTAAACAAGTCTCCATGTTATGCAGCCACACAGTGACTACACAGAGAGTACATCCATAGTCTGCATGCACAACATTACTGTTACTTGTGGTTGGCCAACCGGCTGCTTCCCGTGCTCCAATTCCTCCTCTTGCGTGAGAACACCAGCGGCAGATCGGGGCCATAAAAGGAGCGGCGTGGTGGCCCCAGGGAGCGGCGTGGAGGCGTACCACTTCAGGGAGCAGTGCGAGTTGGTGCAGGAGGGCGACGGCAGCGAAGTGCGACATCATCAAGGTCCAGGTCAGTGATTGGAGCGTGGGCAGGTACAGCAGGAGCGGCGAGCTCGGTGTTCATTTCTCTCCTTTACTTCCAAAATGTCTCCATAACAAAAGTTAGGACCACTGTCTGTTGGTTTCATGGTTCTCTCATTAAAATCAATCAACGTGTCCTGATTGAGAAAGAGTCAGACTGAACACTGTGAGCTCAAACTAAAGTGTGACCTTAGTCTTTTGTTGCAGGTCTCCAGAGTACCTCTCCAATCTGTGAAGCCTCTTTAAATACCTGTACTCCCAAGGGATTATGGGCTCCCTTGGGACTTCAGGGGATGAGCCCTCTGGTGGCTGTTCAGAGTAAATACAAGTTTACATATATAACAGTCGGGGCGAAGGAGCGGCGAGAGATTGTAGAGAGACATGATCGAGGCCCAGGGCAGGCGTGAGTTCGGGGCCCTGAGGGGCACAGGGGCAGCACGAGCCAACCCACACTGCGAGATGTCCGTGCAGCAGAGCAGGTCTCCAGTCATCTTGGTTAACCCTTGCCACTGGACCAAGATCTCGCTCTGTCAAGCCCGTGTGGTGGCTGGTGTGCAACGGCCACCCCACGTTAAAAAAATCCACCCACAGGCATCTTCCACCCTTCAACATTTGTTCAGGATGTGGGATATTAGGTCCTTCATTGAAACAGTTGTGAACTGATGGCTTTTTGGCGTGGAAGCAAGTCATCCTCGACACGAGGGACTGCCTATGATTCATGCAACCAAACGAAGTGGCAAAAGTTATAAGCCCTGTCCTTATTGAAGGCAGCGAAGCAGAATAAATGTAGAAAATCCCGTGCTGTCCATTCTGTGTAACTCTGCAAGGAGCAGAGGAGCAGTTGACTGGGGGTTGCTTTATTTCCGTCAGTTCCCGTTTTAAACACCTTGTTTTGCCAGAGGACGAGTCTCGTTACTTAATTCAAATCACACTCTCATGATGTGCGTGGGACTCCGGTGGCATTATCATCATCATCATAGGCAGTCCCTCGGAATCGAGGAAGACTTGCTTCCACTCTAAAAGTAAGCTCTCAGGTGGCTGAACGGTCCAATACGAGAGCCACAGTCCCTGTCACAGGTGGGACAGACAGTGGTTGCGGGAAGGGGTGGGTGGGACTGGTTTGCCGCACGCTCCTTCCGCTGCCTGCGCTTGGTTTTCTGCATGCTCTCGGCGACGAGACTCGAGGTGCTCAGCGCCCTCCCGGATGCACTTCCTCCACTTGGGGCGGTCTTTGGCCAGGGACTCCCAGGGGTCGGTGGGGATGTTGCACTTTATCGGGGAGGCTTTGAGGGTGTCCTTGTAACGTTTCCTCTGCCCACCTTTGGCTCGCTTGCCGTGCAGGAGTTCCGAGTAGAGCGCTTGCTTTGGGAGTCTCGTGTCGGGCATGAGGACAAGGTGGCATCGTAACCTCCTCCGGAGTGGGCGTCGGACCCCTGTGACATTGTAACCCCCGCCAGCCCATGCCAAGTGAAACTGTCGAGGGGGCCACTGTCGGTATGTGGGGGGGGGGAAACTATCCTCCGCACGCCACAGCAGCCCCCGCACGGACAATCCGGATCTCTGCTACCTCGGGTTCCCACCCTCCACCCTGCCCCAGCTTTGAGAGTCTCGCTGCACCTCCCAACCCCCTCCCAACCCCCTCACCCCGCACCCCCTCACCCTCCCCCCCCCGCCCCTGCTCTTACCTTGTTGCCGGCAGACTCCTCTCAGTGTTACCTGGGGTGGTGGGTCCCGCCCCACTAGCCAGATACTGACCGGCAGCGCCGATAATCCGATGGTGATTGCCACCCGGGACTGGCAGCCGCTGAACACAGGCTGTCGGTGGAGCCGACAAAGGTCAAAGGTGGTTGCTATTGGTTCGAAGGGTCAAGTGCCACAAAGAGTTGGGAAACAGAAAAGGCAGAGGGCGGGATAGAATAGGCGGGGGGGGCATGGGTGGGGAATTTACCCACTCCGTTCCCACCGCAATCTGGCCCACCGCTACTTTAAATTACAGGAGGCAAAGATGGCAGGTGGAGGGAGGGGTGGGTCCTTTGTTAAATAAGCAGAGTGGGCTCCACTGACAGCATCAAGGCCTGGCTGCTATTTTTACCTGATGTGGGAGAGGGATCGGGGCTTCCCCCCACTTACCGCCCCCTCCCCCCTCCCCCCCCCGCAGTAGTAATGGGGGTTTACACCCCCCCACCCCTCCCCACATAAATCTATTCCTTGAATCCACAAAAGCAAAAGATTTGTACATCTCCTTTGAGAAAACTCTCGGTGGCCAACTGATTTTTCTTTGGATCTCTTCCATCTCACTGATGTAAACGAGAGGGTTCAGAGCGATTTACAGGCACTGGGTAAAAAGAAAGAAAGACTTGCATTTCTATAGCGCCTTTCACGACCACCGGACATCTCAAAGCACTTTACAGCCAATGAAGTACTTTTGGAGTGTAGTCACTGTTGTAATGTGCTCAGGTTCCCGGAGTGGGACTTGAGCCCACAACCTTCTGACTCAGAGGTGAGAGTGTTACCCACTGAGTCACATCTGACACTCGCCCCTCCCTATCTCTAATCTCCTCAAGCCCCTCTAATTCTGCCCTCTTGGGAATCCCTGAATGTAATCGCTCCACCATCGGTGGCCGTGCCTTCAGCTGCCTGGGCCCCAAGCTCTGGAACTCCCTCCCTAAACCTCTCCGTCTCTCTACCTCTCCTTCCTCCTTCAAGACGCTCCTTAAAACCCACCTCTTTGATCATCTGCCACAATTTTTTTCTTATCTGGCTCAATGTCAAATTAATATTTTTGCCTTCTAACACTCCTGTGAAGCGCATTGGGATGTTTGACTACGTTAAAGGCGCTATATAAATACAAGTTGTTGTTGTTGAGGGGTGGGGGCAGGGGAGGTGCGTTGCTGCCTCTGCCTGGTATGAGGCCTTCCATTTGGGGTCGCCCAATCTGATTGGAGGTATTGCGGGAGGTCTCATCACATGACCTCCAATCATCACGCCCTCGCCATTGATCATCCTCCAACGTACCGCCTTCCCAGACAAAGGACTCTTCCTCACACGATTGTATGGTTCTTGATCGCCAGTCAAACAGCCCTTCTTCCCTGTCCACCCCATCGCCGATATTTTTCTAATGCTGCTATCGTTTTTCTGGCAGGAGATTAACTTCCAATTCCTGGGGACTGCCGGACAACCCCTGGGGTTTGGTAACCCCCCCCCCCTACTCTCCACTAATACCACACCAGTATTGACAGGGCTCTGGGGCGGGGAGAGGTTTTTGCCAACAGCGAGATTGATGACAACTCTCTTCTCTGCTAGTTTGAAGTTCCAAACCAAAAGATAAGAGAAAATGTGCAAGTCCTAGGCAACCGTTTCCTTGGAAACAATGCAACTGGCCTCATTGATGGCTCCATGCAAATCCAGCGATCACAGAGAGCTTGACTCACAAAGCAGCAGGAGGAGAGGATGGGGGGGGGGAGGGGGATCTTGGGGAAAGGGGAGGGGGTGGGGGAGAGGATGGGGAGTGGGGGAGAGGGTGGGGAGTGAGGGAGAGGGTGGGGAGAGAGGGTGGGGAGTGAGGGAGAGGGTGGGGAGTGAGGGAGAGGGTGGGGAGAGAGGGTGGGGAGTGAGGGAGAGGGTGGGGAGTGAGGGAGAGGGTGGGGAGAGAGGGTGGGGAGTGAGGGAGAGGGTGGGGAGTGAGGGAGAGGGTGGGGAGAGAGGGTGGGGAGTGAGGGAGAGGGTGGGGAGTGGGGGAGAGGGTGGGGAATGGGGGAGAGGGTGGGGAGTGGGGAAGAGGGTGGGGAGTGAGGGAGAGGGTGGGGAGAGAGGGTGGGGAGTAAGGGAGAGGGTGGGGAGAGAGGGTGGGGAGTAAGGGAGAGGGTGGGGAGTGAGGGAGAGGGTGGGGAGAGAGGGTGGGGAATAAGGGAGAGGGTGGGGAGTGAGGGAGAGGGTGGGGAGTGGGGTAGAGGGTGGGGAGTGTGGGAGAGGGTGGGGAGAGAGGGTGGGGAGTAAGGGAGAGGGTGGGGAGTGGGGGAGAGGGTGGGGAGAGAGGGTGGGGAGTAAGGGAGAGGGTGGGGAGTGAGGGAGAGGGTGGGGAGAGAGGGTGGGGAGTAAGGGAGAGGGTGGGGAGTGAGGGAGAGGGTGGGGAGTAAGGGAGAGGGTGGGGAGTGAGAGAGAGGGTGGGGAGAGAGGGTGGGGAGTAAGGGAGAGGGTGGGGAGTGAGGGAGAGGGTGGGGAGAGAGGGTGGGGAGTGAGGGAGAGGGTGGGGAGTGAGGGAGAGGGTGGGGAGAGAGGGAGAGGGTGGGGAGTGAGGGAGAGGGTGGGGAGAGAGGGAGAGGGTGGGGAGAGAGGGTGGGGAGTAAGGGAGAGGGTGGGGAGTGAGGGAGAGGGTGGGGAGAGAGGGTGGGGAGTAAGGGAGAGGGTGGGGAGAGAGGGTGGGGAGTAAGGGAGAGAGTGGGGAGTGAGGGAGAGGGTGGGGAGAGAGGGTGGGGAGTAAGGGAGAGGGTGGGGAGTGAAGGGTTCCCAAAAATTCCCATGAGTCCCTCTCCTTGAAAATTAAAGAAAAGCTCCTCTTAGACTGTTAAAAATGAGCTTTGGATCTTTCAAGTGGAGATCTAAGTTTTAAAAGGAAAAGGGCAAAAGGGGGCCAACGTCATGAAAATCCCCCGCCCCCCCGCCCCAGTGTTTGGACTTTTTGAAAAGAGAATTCAAAATGGACCTAAGTTATAGAAGCCTGAGATCCCCTAAACATCTATGGGAAGGAGCATATCAATTTTAAGATTCTACAACATTTTGGCTGCGAAAAAGAGTTACCGAATACAGGAGGTGGGGCTAACCTCTGTGAAGCAAATTCGTGTATTAAGGATCCCAGACTGTCTGGGGGAACTATGCAGCACCAATTCACCCCCTAAGAGATAATCGAATTACCAGCCATTATCTAAACTACAGAACTCATCCAAAATATGCAAGAAGCCAATTACCCAATCAACCACCATGGAAATTATGGGCCCGACTAGATGGCCCGGAAATTGGACAATCCTAAAACAATGCAAAACCAGTGATAGCACATTATCACACCCTAATCGAGTTACTGCTGACTAGCCCACCAAAAACACTGACAAAGGCAACAATTGAAAATCAATGGACAGAACAGTTTAAACAAAGCCCAAGAACTTATTTGGGGTGAAGATAAGGAAGCCTGTTTTAGTATAATTGAAGGCCTGTTCTGGCAGTTAGGGGTGCTTCTAGAGACACTATTAAGTTAGCAGTCTCGTTGCATAAGGTTAACACCAGCCTCGAAAAGTGGGACCCCGAAACATCGGCGAAAGGAATCTCTAAAACCCAGAAGGACAGCACCACGACAGCAAACAGGCTTTCAAACAACTATCGGAATGTTTCGGACCATCGCGACCAATCAAAAAGTCAACCGGAACCAACCCGACAAAACCGAAGAAAAACCGAAGATTGTTCCACTCTACAAGCTGGTCCTACGCTACCAAGGGGTACAAACTACTGAACCTGGACAACTAAGGCGGACCCCAGGGACAACTAAGGTGAACCCCGGAGTTGAAACTGTCAAAAGGGAATTGGTGAGCATGGTCCCTGAAACCCCAGAGTTGTAACCTAGCTAGATAGTGGGTCTGGGAGGTTGGGTTTTTCTTACTGTTCCTACTGTTGATGTTCTGGTGTGCTTTCCCCTCCCAGGTTTAGTGCATAAGTATTTTGGGAGGTGGGAGGACTGTGTTCTTTTAATCTGTTATATGTGTTATGTGTTCTTCCTAAATATAGAGCATTTGAGTTGCCATTTCTCCCTATTTGTACCTAATTACTATGATTATTAAAAACGTGCCTTTTTACTCTGTTTGAACACAATAAAACCAGTTTTGCATCCTACCCAACTGACTCTGTCTCAGTTTCTCACAACCCGCAAATCAGTCCACAGTCTAGAATCCAGGGTGTGGGGCACCTCAAAAATGCCAAGGAGTCAGAGAAACCTGACCAAAACACCACCCCCTACAGGAGTGGGCAGGGGGTGGGGGAGAGGGTGGGGTTAGGGATTGGGGGAGAGTGTGGGGAGTGGAGGCGAGGGTGGGGAGTGGGAGAGAGGATGGGAAGTTGGGGAGAGGGAGAGGAGAAGGTAGCGAGTGGGGGAGAGGATGGGGAGAGATTGGGGATGGTAGTGTGGGAAAGGATAGACAATATGGGGAATGGAGGGGAGATGGAGACAGTGCGAGCAGTGGGGACAAGGGCGAGAGGGGAGAGAAAGGGGGGAGTGGCAGTGAGGGGGTACAGCGGGAGAGGGTGAGGAGTGGGGCAGAGGGGGAGACATAAGGGGGAGTGGGGGAGATTGTGGGGAGTGGAGATAGGGTGGGCGTGGAGAGAGGGTGGGGCGTGGGTGAGGATGGAAGAGGGTGAGCAGAGGGGGAGAGGTTGGGGTTTGGGGATGGGGTAGGGGAAGAAGGTGATGAGAGGGGGGAAGAAGGTGAGGAGAGGGGGAAAGGGTGAGGAGAGGGGGTGAGAGTGAGGTAGGCGAGAGGGGGAGAAGTTGAGGAGAGGGGGAGTGAGTGGGGTTAGGGAGAGGGGGAGAGGGTGGGGTTAGGGAGTGGGAGAGAGGGGGTTAGGGAGTGGGGGAGAATGGGGGGGAGTGGGGAGAGGGTGGGGTTAGGGATTGGGGGAGAGGGTGGGGTTAGGGATTGGGGGAGAGGGTGGGGTTAGGGAGTGGGTGAGAGGGTGGAGTTAGGGAGTGGGTGAGAGGGTGGGGTTAGGGAGTGGGTGAGAGGGTGGGGTTAGGGATTGGGGGAGAGTGTGGGGAGTGGAGGCGAGGGTGGGGAGTGGGAGAGAGGATGGGAAGTTGGGGAGAGGGAGAGGAGAAGGTAGCGAGTGGGGGAGAGGGTGGGGAGAGATTGGGGATGGTAGTGTGGGAAAGGAGAGACAATATGGGGAATGGAGGGGAGATGGAGACAGTGCGAGCAGTGGGGACAAGGGCGAGAGGGGAGAGAAAGTGGGGAGTGGCAGTGAGGGGGTACAGCGGGAGAGGGTGAGGAGTGGGGCAGAGGGGGAGACATAAGGGGGAGTGGGGGAGATTGTGGGGAGTGGAGATAGGGTGGGCGTGGAGAGAGGATGGGGCGTGGGTGAGGATGGAAGAGGGTGAGCAGAGGGGGAGAGGTTGGGGTTCGGGAATGGGGTAGGGGAAGAAGGTGATGAGAGGGGGGAAGAAGGTGAGGAGAGGGGGAAAGGGTGAGGAGAGGGGGTGAGAGTGAGGTAGGCAAGAGGGGGAGAAGTTGAGGAGAGGGGGAGTGAGTGGGGTTAGGGAGAGGGGGAGAGGGTGGGGTTAGGGAGTGGGAGAGAGGGGGTTAGGGAGTGGGGGAGAATGGGGGGGAGTGGGGAGAGGGTGGGGTTAGGGATTTGGGGAGAGGGTGGGGTTAGGGATTGGGGGAGAGGGTGGGGTTAGGGAGTGGGAGAGAGGGGGTTAGGGAGTGGGAGAGAGTGGGGGGGAGTGGGGAGAGGGTGGGGTTAGGGATTTGGGGAGAGGGTGAGGTTAGGGATTGGGGGAGAGGGTGGGGTTAGGGAGTGGGGGAGAGGGTGGGGTTAGGGATTGGGTGAGAGGGTGGGGTTAGGGAGTGGGTGAGAGGGTGGGGTTAGGGAGTGGGTGAGAGGGTGGGGTTAGGGAGTGGGTGAGAGGGTGGGGTTAGGGAGTGGGTGAGAGGGTGGGGTTAGGGAGTGGGTGAGAGGGTGGGGTTAGGGAGTGGGTGAGAGGGTGGGGTTAGGGAGTGGGTGAGAGGGTGGGGTTAGGGAGTGGGTGAGAGGGTGGGGTTAGGGATTGGGGGAGAGTGTGGGGAGTGGAGGCGAGGGTGGGGAGTGGGAGAGAGGATGGGAAGTTGGGGAGATGGAGAGGAGAAGGTAGCGAGTGGGGGAGAGGGTGGGGAGAGATTGGGGATGGTAGTGGGGGAAAGGGGAGACAATATGGGGAATGGAGGGGAGATGGAGACAGTGCGAGAGGTGGGGGCAAGGGCGAGAGGGGAGAGAAAGGGGGGAGTGGCAGTGAGGGGGTACAGCGGGAGAGGGTGAGGAGTGGGGCAGAGGGGAAGACATAAGGGGGAGTGGGGGAGATTGCGGGAAGTGGAGATAGGGTGGGCGTGATGAGAGGGTGGGGCGTGGGTGAGGGTGGAAGAGGGTGAGCAGAGGGGGAGAAGTTGGGGTTCAGGAATGGGGGTAGGGGAAGAAGGTGATGAGAGGGGGAAAGGATGAGGAGAGGGGGTGAGAGTGGGGTTGGTGAGAGGGGGAGAGGGTGAGTAGAGGGAGAGTGAGTGGGGTTAGGGAGAGGGGGAGAGGGTGGGGTTAGGAAGTGGGGGTAGGGGAAGAAGGTGATGAGAGGGGGAAAGGGTGAGGAGAGGGAGTGAGAGTGGGGTTTGGGAGAGGAGGAGAGGGTGGGGTTAGGGATTGGTGGAGAGGGTGGGATTTGGGAGAGTGGGAGAGGGTGAGGTTAGGGAGAGTGGGAGAGGGTGGGGTTGGGGAGTGGGGGAGAGGGTGGGGTTGAGGAGTGGGGAGAGGGTGGGGTGAGGAGTGGGGAGAGGGTGGTGTTGAGGAGTGGGGAGAGGGTGGGGTTGAGGAGTGGGGAGAAGGTGGGGTTGAGGAGTGGGGAGAGGGTGGGGTGAGGAGTGGGGAGAGGGTGGGGTTGGGGAGTGGGGAGAGGGTGGGGTTGGGGAGTGGGGGAGAGGGTGGGGTTGGTGAGTGGGGGAGAGGGTGGGGTTGGGGAGCGGGGAGAGGGTGGGGTTGGGGAGTGGGGAGAGGGTGGGGTTGAGGAGTGGGGAGAGGGTGGGGTGAGGAGTGGGGAGAGGGTGGGGTTGAGGAGTGGGGAGAGGGTGGGGTGAGGAGTGGGGAGAGGGTGGGGTTGAGGAGTGGGGAGAGGGTGGGGTTGGGGAGTGGGGGAGAGAGTGGGGTTGGGGAGTGGGGGAGAGGGTGGGGTTGGGGAATGGGGAGAGGGTGGGGTTGGGGAGTGGGGGAGAGGGTGGGGTTGGGGAGTGGGGGAGGGGGGGGTTAGGGATTGGGCGAGAGGGTGGGGTTAGGGAGCGAGGGAGAGGGTGGAGTTAAGGAGTGAGGAGAGGGTGGAGTTAGGGAGTGGGGTAAAGGTGGAGAGGGTGAGGTTGGGGATTTTTTCATGAATTCGCAGGCTAGTGAGGCCACAATTATTGGCCATCCCTGAGTCATTGGCTTTACAACACAATGGCTTCCTGCAGCACTTCACATGTAGTCCAGACCAGGGAGCCAGGGCAGCTCCCATTCCCTGAAGGACTTTGGTGAGTCAGTTGGGATTTGATGACAATCCAGCAGCTTTGTCAGTAAATCTCCCTCTACACTGCCCGATCAAACATTAGCTTGTGCTGTAGCTGACCTGGGCATATTTGATGGGACAGTATAGAGGAAGCTTTATTACAAAATCATAGAATGATGCAGCACAGAAGGAGGCCATTCAGCCCAACATGCCTGTGCCGGCTTTTTGGTAGAGTTGCCCAATCCTCCCTGAAGTGTGGTGCCCAGAATTGGACACAATCCTCCAGCTGGGGCCTGACCAGTATTTTATAAAGATAACTTCCTTGTGTTTGTACTCTATGCCTCTATTTATAATGCCAATGATCCCATGTGATTTTTTAACAGCCTTCTCAACTTGCTCTGCCACCTTCAAAGATCTGTGTACATACACACCCATGTGGTCTCCCCTCATTCTTGCTACCAAAATGTATCATTTCACACTTCTCTGCGTTACATTTCATCTGCCACGTGCCTGCCCATTCCATCAGTCTGTTGATGTCCCCCTGAAATGTGTACTACATTTTCCAGTTTCGTATCAGCTGCAAACTTTGAAATGACGCCCTGTCCACCCAGGTCCAAATCATTAATATATATCAGACAGAGCAGTGGTCCCAGTACCGAGCCCTGGGGAACACCACTGTAAATATCCCTCCAGTCTGAAAAACAACCCTTCACCACTGCTCTACTCTTCCTGAGCCTTATCCAGTTGTGTATCCTAGCTACTACTGTCCCTTTAATCCCACCTGCTTTAATTTTGCTAACAAGTCGATCATGTGGTACTTTGGCAAACACTTTTTGAAAGTCATGTGCACAACATCAACCTCACTGCCCTCAATAACCCTCTCCGTTACTTCATCGATGAACTCGATCAAGTTAATCAAAGTCGATTTGCCGTTAAAAATTCCGTGCTGACTTCCATTTATTAGCTCATACGTTTCCAAACCACAACTAATTTTTTCCCAGAATATTGTCTCTAATGTTTCCCTACCAGTGTAACATTTGCAATCCTTCAGCACTCTGGCACCACTCCCATATCCAAGGAGGATTGGACCATTTCCACCATTACTGCTCTCATGTATGTAACCTCAATGTAACACCACTGTATTACTGTATACACTCAACTTAGAGGCACACCTTGACCACAGGGGGTGAACTTGTGGGAGACACTCCTTACCTGATCAAACAGGTATAAAAAGGGAGGTCCCACACAGGGTCATCACTTGGAGTCCTGTGAATAAAGAGTTTAGGTTCACAGAGAATGACTTTATTCCCAGAATGTGCCTTGTGTGGTTTCATGCTGTAGTGTAAGGACTTTACATTGGAGACGAGAAACGGGAATTCACGACCCACGAGAATGGCCACCGGTAGCACAGAGGAATGGTACTGTGTTGGGGAAGACTGGGACGATTTTGTCGAGAGGCTTCAGCAAAGCTTCGTTACGAAAGAATGGCTGGGGGATGCAGCGGCTGACAATCGAAGCATGAGTGAAAGTTTCCATTGTTGGGAACAAAAGGACTATGGCCAGGCATTCCGCGCTGACTGTCCCTCGGACTGCTCTTGAGTACCCTATTAGTGGGTGTCAATGGTCCCATCCCGGGCCGCATTGTCCACTGTGATGGCGTGAATGTCCGTTCAGCCTGCCATTGTCTCTGTTGAAGTCCTACTCTGGGGTCTATTGCTGCCTGGGGGGGTGTCGAACTGCCCCTGCCTGCCTGCGGGGCTCTGTGCCGCATTGATGATGTTGACTCCCTGATCCCTCGCCGCATTGGAGGCAGAATTGCACGCGTATATTATTTTCGTCTCTTCCTCCCCCACCATGAAAGTTTGAGCTAGCAATGCCACCGCTTCCAAGGTCAAGTCCTTGGTCTCAATTAACTTGCGGAAAATTCCCGAGTGACCGATGCCCTCGATAAAGAAGTCCATTAGCATCTCCCCGCTGCAGGCGTCTGTGAAGTTACAGAAGCTGGCCAAACGCCGGAGGCCTGCTACAAAGTCCGGTATGCTCTGTCCTTCATGACGTCCGTGGGTGTAGAATCTGTGTCGGGCCATATATATGCTACTCGCCGGTTTGAGGTGCTCCCCGATCAATTTGCTAAGTTCTTCAAAGGTTTAGTCCGCCGGCTTTTCGGGTGCGAATAAGTCCTTCATGAGCGCGTAAGTCTTTGGTCCGCAGCTGGTCAAAAGATGAGCCCTTCGCTTGTCAATAGACCCCAGAGTCGGACTTCAACAGAGACAGTGGCAGGCTGAACGGACATTCACGCCATCACAGCGGACAATGCGGCCCGGGATGGGGCCATTGACACCCACTAATAGGGTACTTAAGAGCAGTCAAAGGGACAGACAGTGCGGAATGCCTGGCCATAGTCCTTTTATTCCCAACAATGGAAACTTTAACTCAGGCTGGAGGTGTGGGGGAAAACATCCAGCCAGATCTTGCAGACTTCAACAGTTTGTCTGCAGGAACTGCAATCTCAGTGGCCATTTAGCTCAAAGGTGCAACCAGACTAATATATGAGACGAATGGATCAGAAGAGGGTCCTCTGAGGCAGGTTGACTTTTGGGGTAAATCGATGGACGCCGAGGTTCAGCGGGTCCATGTGGTGAATATTCACAGTTCATACACCAAAACGCCACCCATAATGATGAGGGTTTTGTTAAATGGTATCCCTGTGCACATGGAGCTGGACACTGGGGCCAGCCAGTCACTCATGGGCGTTCAGCAATTCGAGAAGCTATGGCCACTTAAAGCCAGTAGACCCAAATTACCATGGATTGAGACACAATTACGGACTTACACTAAAGAAATCATTCCGGTGCTAGGCAGTGCAATGTTGGCTGTCACACACAATGGGTTAGTGAATCGGCTGCCGCTCTGGATTGTCCCGGGTAATGGTCCCGCACTGTTGGGAGTAGCTGGTTAGCCGAGATGAACTGGAAATGGGGGAATGTTCACGCAATGTCATCTGTGGAGTGAAGTTTGTGCTCACAAGTTCTGCAACAATTCGATTCACTATTCCAACCTGGCGTCTGGACTTTCAAAGACACTAAAGTAGTGATACACATCACCCCGGATGCCAGGCCAGTGTACCACAAAGCCAGAGCGGTGCCGTATGTGATGCGGGAAAAGATCGAGAGCGAATTAGACTGGCTGTTGAGAGAGGGCATCATCTCGCCTGTTGAATTCAGCAACTGGGCGAGCCCCATCATTCCCATCCTAAAAGCGGATGGCTCTGTCAGGATCTGTGGCGCCATCAATCGGGTGTCCCTACAAGATCAATACCCGCTCCCAAGAGCGGAGGACCTTTTTGCCACGCTGACAGGCAGCAAGCTGTTCACCAGGTTGGACCTCACTTCAGCCTATATGACCCAGGAACAGCCGATGAATCCAAACTACTGACCACCAGTACCACGCACAAGGGACTGTTTGTTTATAACAGGTGCCCATTTGGCATTCGATCAGCGGCCGCGATTTTTCAACGAAACATGGAAAGCCTGCTCAAATCCATTCTGGGACGATCGTATTCCAGGACGACATCCTCATCACGGGTCGAGACACCAAGGAACACCTCCACAACCTGAAGGAGGTGCTACGCTGACTAGGCCTGCAACTCAAGAAGTCTAAATATGTGTTCTTAGCTCCTGAGGTTGAGTTTCTGGGCAGGAGGGTTGCTACAGATGGGATTCAGCCCACCGAATCCAAAACAGAGGTGATTCGCCGAGCACCCAGGCCCTGCAACACATCGGAGTTGCGTTCATTCCCTGGGATTGTTGAACTATTCGCTGAACTTGAGCACGTTGTTGGAGCCGCTACACGTGCTCCTGTGTAAGGGTTGCGATTGGTTTTGGGGGGACTGTCAGGAACGGGCTTTTGATCAGGCACGAAACCTACTTTGTTCAAACAAGTTGTTGACCCTGTACGACCCCTGTAAAAAACTGGTTCTTACATGTGATGAATCGTCCTATGGGGTTGGGTGCGTGTTGCAGCAGGGCAATGCTGAGGGTCAACTACAACCTGTGGCTTATGCCTCCAGGTCGCTCTCTCAAGCAGAACGGGGATATGGGATGGTCGAGAAGGAAGCGCTTGCATGTGTCTATGGTGTGAAAAAAATGCATCAGTACCTCTTCGGTAGGAAGTTTGAGTTAGAGACGGACCACAAGCCATTAACATCCCTGTTATCTGACAACAAGGCTATCAATGCCAATGCATCAGCTCGCATACAGCGATGGGCTCTCACGCTGGCTGCTTATGACGACTCTATCCGGCACCGGCCCGGCACTGAAAATTGCGCTGACGCGCTCAGCAGGCTTCCACTGGCCACCACTGAGGGGTCAGCGGAGCAAAGCGCCGAGATGGTCATGGCTGTCGATGCCTTTGACAGCGCAGGCTCCCCCATCACAGCCCGCCAGATCAAAATCTGGACAAACAGAGATCCCCTCCGATCCCTGATTAAGAAATGTGTCCTGACTGGGGATTGGGCGCCCACACACAGAGCATGCCCTGAGGAGGTCAGACCGTTCCACAGACGGATGGATGAGCTCTCCATCCAAGCTGACTGCCTACTATGGGGCAGCTGGGTAGTCATGCCCCAGAAGGGCAGGGAGGCATTCATCAGGGAACTCCACAGCGAGCACCCAGGCATTGTGCTGATGAAGGCCATTGCCCGGTCACACGTTTGGTGGCCTGGAATTGATTCAGATCTGGAACACTGTGTTCGCAGGTGCACGACGTGTGCCCAGCTGGGTAATGCCCCCAGGGAGGCCCCGCTCAGCCCGTGGCCCTGGCCCACCAAGCCATGGTCACGCTTTCATGTTGACTACGCGGGCCCGTTCATGGGTAAGATGTTCCTTATTGTGGTAGATGCGTACTTGAAATGGATCGAGTGCATCATTCTGAATTCATGCACATCATCCACCACCATGGAAAGCCTCCGTGCGATCTTTGCAACCCATGGCTTGCTGGACATCCTGATTAGTGATAATGGCCCATGTTTCACAAGCTACAAATTCCGAGAGTTTATGTCGGGCAATGGCATCAACCACGTCAGGACTGCGCCGTTCAAGCCGGCCTCCAATGGTCAGGCAGAACGTGTGGTCCAAATCATTAAGCAAGGTATGCTCAGGATTCAAGGACCCTCCCTACAATGCCGCCTATCGCGCCTGCTACTGGCCTATAGGTCCCGACCACATTCGCTCACGAGGGTCCCGCCCGCTGAGCTACTAATGAAACGGACACTCAAAACTCGGTTGTCCCTCATTCACCCAGTCCTGACCAACATAGTTGAAGGCAAACGCAAGTCACAAAACGAATACCATGACCATCATGCGAGGGGGAGGTGGATAGAAATAAATGATCCTGTATTCGTCCTCAATCACGCCATGGGGCCCAAATGGCTTGCGGGCACTGTAATTGACAAAGAGGGGAATAGTGTCATTGTGGTCAAACTCAACAATGGTCAGATATAGAAGGATGAGAGGGGATCTCATAGAAACGTATAAGATCCTGACGGGACGGGACAGGTTAGATGCGGGAAGAATGTTCCCGATGTTGGGGAAATCCAGAACCAGGGGACACAGTCTTAGGATAAGGGGTAGGCCATTTAGGACTGAGATGAGGAGAAACTTCTTCACTCAGAGAGTTGTTAACCTGTGGAATTCCCTGCCGCAGAGAGTCGTTGATGCCAGTTCATTGGATATATTCAAGAGGGAATTAGATGTGGCTCTTACGGCTAAAGGGATCAAGGGTATGGAGAGAAAGCGGGAAAGGGGTACTGAGGTGAATGATCAGCCATGATCATATTGAATGGTGGTGCAGGCTCAAAGGGCCGAATGGCCTACTCCTGCACCTATTTTCTATGTTTCTATGCCATAAGCATCTGGACCAAGTAAAAAAAAAGTTCAGCATCGACACGGAGGAACCTGAAGAAGACCATGAGATGGAACTCACACCACCGCCAGTGAATGAGCAACAAGAGCAATCAGAAGAATGTACAGTCCCTGCGGTCAGCCCGGACAGGCCGGAATCACCACAGGTGACAGACACTCACGTCAGTGTCCAACAGCCAGAGCACCAACTGCGGCGCTCCATGAGGGAGCGTAGACCACCTGAAAGACTAAACCTATGATCCCAATAAGACTTTGGGTGGGAAGGTGATATCATGTATGTAACCTCAATGTAACACCACTGTATTACTGTATACACACAACCTAGATGCACATCTTGACCACAAGGGGTGAACTTGTGGGAGACACTCCTTACCTAATCACACAGGTATAAAAAGGGGTCCCATACAGGGTCATCACTTGGAGTCCAGTGAATAAAGAGTTAAGGTCACACAGAGTGACCTTGTTCCCAGAATGTGCCTCGTGTGGTTTCATGCTGTAGAGTCAGGACTTTACAACTTCCTTCAGTAAGCGAGGCAGCATCCTATCCAGACCGATGACTTTTCTACTTTGTGCGCTATCAACCTTTGAACTACCTCCTCTTTATCTACTTTTAACCTATCCAATATCGCCATTACCCCCTCTGTGACTGCTACATTGGCTGCATCCTCCTCTCTAGTGAAGACAGAGGCAAAGTATTCATTTAGTACCTCAGCCATGCCCTCTGCCTCCACAAAAAGTTCTCCTTTTTGGTCATCAATCATCTCCACTCTTTCTTTGATGATATTTTTACTATTTATCTGTTTATAGAAGACTTTTGGCTTCCCTTTTATGTTAATTGCAAATCTATTCCCAAACTCTCTTTGTACCTTTTCTATTCTCTGTATCAAACCCACGCTTTCGTTGCCCTGGGGGTTTTTGATTGTTTTTCATTAGTTCCTGGGATGTGGGCATCGTTGGCAAGGTCGGCATTTATTGCCCATCCCTAATTGCCCCTTGAGAAGGTGGTGGTGAGCCACCTTCTTGAACCGCTGCAGTCCGTGTGGTGAAGGTGCTCCCACAGTGCTTTTAGAGACGGAGTTCCAGGATTTTGATCCAGCGACGATGAAGGAACGGCGATATATTTCCAAGTCAGGATGGTGTGTGATTTGGAGGGGAACTTGCAGGTGATGGTGTTCCCATACGCCTGCTGCCCTTGTCCTTCTAGGTGGTAGAGGTCGCAGGTTCCCTGGCTTGATGGTAATGGTAGAGTGAGGGATATGCCGGGCCATGAGGTTACAGGTTGTGGTGGAATACAATTCTGCTGCTGCTGATGGCCCACAGTGCCTCATGGATGCCCAGTTTTGAGCTGCTGGATCTATCCCATTTAGCACGGTGGTAGTGCCACACAACACAATGGAGGGTGTCCTCAGTGTGAAGATGGGACTTTGTCTCCACAATGACTGCGGTGGTCACTGCTACCAATGCTGCGATGGACAAACGCACCTGCGACAGGTAGATTGGTGAGGACGAGGTCAAGTAGGTTTTCCCCTCGTGTTGGTTCTCTCACCACCTGCCGTAGGCCCAGTCTGACAGCTATGTCCTTCAGGACTCGGCCAGCTCGGTCAGTAGTGGTCCCTACCGAGCCACTCTTGGTGATGGACATTGAAGTCCCCCACCCAGAGTACATTCTGTGCCCTTGCTACTCTCAGTGCTTCTTCCAAGTGGTGTTCAACATGGAGGAGTACTGATTCATCAGCTGAGGGAGGGCGGGAGGTAATCAGCAGGAGGTTTCCTTGCCCATGCTGGACCTGGAGCCATGAAACTTCTCAGTGTCCAGAGTCAATGTTGAGGACTCCCAGGACCTCTCCTTCCCGACTATATACCATTGTGTCACCACCCCTGTCCTGCCAGTGGGACAGGACATTCTCAGGGATTGTGATGGAGGAGTCTGGGTCATTGGCTGAAAGGTATGATTCTGTGAGCATGATTATGTCAGGCTGTTACTTGACTAGTTTGAACTCATAACCACTACGCTACAGTGTAGAGGCAGCATTACTGTGTATCTATCCCATTCTGTACCTGCCCTGGGAATGTTTGATGGGACAGTGTAGAGGGAGCTTTACTCTGTATCTATCCTATGCTGTACCTGCCCTGGGAATGTTTGATGGGACAGTGTAGAGGGAGCTTTACTCTGTATCGAACCCATGCTGTACCTGCCCTGGGAGTGTTTGATGGGACAGTGTAGAGGGAGCTTTACTCTGTATTGAACCCGTGCTGTACCTGCCCTGGGAGTGTTTGATGGGACAGTGTAGAGGGAGCTTTGTTCTGTATCTAACCCGTGCTTTACCTGCCCTGGGAGTGTTTGATGGGACAGTGTAGAGGGAGCTTTACTCTATATCTAACCCCGTGCTGTACCTGCCCTGGGAGTGTTTGATGGGACAGTGTAGAGGAGCTTTACACTGTATCTAACCCCGTGCTGTACCTGCCCTGGGAGTGTTTGATGGGACAGTGTAGAGGGAGCTTTACGCTGTATCTAACCCGTGCTATCCCTGCCCTGGGAGTGTTTGATGAGACAGTGGAAAGGGAGCTTTACAACAACAACAACAACTTGAATTTATATATGGCCTTTAAAGTAGTAAAACATCACAAGATGCTTCACTGAGTGTTATAAGACAAAAAAATAAATTTGACACCGAGCCAGATAAGAAGAAATTACGGCAAGTGACCAAAAGCTGGGTCAAAGAGGTAGGTTTAAGAAGCGCCTTGAAGGAGGAAAGAGAGGTAGAGAGGCGGAGAGGTTTAGGGAGGGAGTTCCAGAGCTTGGGACCCAGGCAACAGAAGGCATGGCAACCGACGGTTGAGCGATTATAATCAGGGATGCTCAAGAGGGCAGAATTTGGAGGAGCGCAGTTAACTTGGGGGGTTGTGAGACTGACGGAGATTACAGAGATAGGGAGGGGCGAGGTCATGGAAGGATTCGTTAGCAAGGATGAGAATTTCGAAATCGAGGCACTGCTTAACTGGGAGCCAACGTAGGTCAGCGAGCACAGGGCCTCAAATCTGGCACCAAGCTCATGGTCTACAGGGCTGCAGTGATACCCGCCCTTCTATATAGCTCGGAACTCCTTCACAGCAAACGAGCCAAAGGTGGGCAGAGGAAACATTTCAAGGACACCCTCAAAGCTTCTTTGATAAAGTGCAACATCCCCACCGACACCTGGGAGTCCCTGGCCAAAGACCGCCTCAAGTGGAGGAAGTGCATCCGGGAGGCCGCTGAGCACCTCGAGTCTCGTCGCCGAGAGCATGCAGAAACCAAGCACAGGCAACGGAAGGAGCGTGCGGCAAACCAGTCCCGCCCATCCCTTCCCTCAACCACTGTCTGTCCCACCTGTGACATGGACTGTGGTCTTCGTATTGGATTGTTCAGCCACCTAATAATTCATTTTTAGAGTGGAAGCAAGTCTTCCTCGATTCCGAAGGACTGCCTATGATGATGATGATGATGGGTGAGCGGGATTTGGTGCGAAGTACGACACGGGCTACTGAGTTTTGGAAGACCTTAAGTTTATGTAGGGTAGAATGCGGGAGTTCAACCAGGAGTGCTTTGGAGTAGTCAAGTCTAGAGGTAACAAAGGCATGGATCAGGGTTTCCGCAGCAGAATAGCTGAGGCAGGGGCGGAGAGAGGCAATGTTACAGAGGTGGGAATAGGCGATCTTAGTTATGCTGCGGATATGTGGCTGGAAGCTCATTTCAGGGTCAAATGTGACCCCTAGGTTGCGAACAGTCTTGTTCACCCTCAGACAGATGCTAGGGAGAGGGATGGAGTAGGTGGTTAGGGAACGCAGATCGTGGCGGGGACCAAAGACAATGGCTTCCGTCTTCCTAATATTTAATTGGAGAAAATTTCTGCTCATCCAGTGCTGGATGTGGGACACGCAGCCTGACAATTCAGAGACCGTGGAGGGGTCGGGGGAAGTGGGGGTGAGGTAGAGCTGGGTGTCAGCGTACATGTGGAAACTGACGCTGTGTTTCCGAATGATGTCACCGAGGGGTAACATGTAGATGAGAAATAGGAGGGGCCAAGGATAGATCCTTGGGGGACACCAGAGGTAACGATGCGGGGGTGGGAAGAGAAGCTATTGCAGGTGATTCCCTGGCTACGATGAGATGGATAAGAATGGAACCAGGTGAGTGCAGTCCCACCCAGCTGGACGATGATGGAGAGGCGTTGGAGGAGGATGGAGTGGTCACCCGTGTCAAAGGCTGCAGACAGGTCGAGAAGGACGAGGAGGGATAGTTTACCTTTGTCACAGTCACAAAGGATGTCAGCTTGCAAGCACAGTGGAGTCAAGGGTTGGTTTTTTGAGGAGAGGGATGATAATGGCAGATTTGAGAGAGGGGGACAACACCTGAGGACAGAGAACCGTTAACAATGTCGGCTAACATGGGAGTCAAAAAAGGAAGTTGGTAGTCAGTAGTTTAATGGGAATAGGGTCAAGGGAGCAGGAAGTGGGTCTCATTAACAAGATGAGCTTGGAGAGGTCAGAGAGAAACTGGAGAATGATGCGAGTTCAGGGCTTGGGCAGGAGGGAACCTCAGATGAAGTTTGGCCCTGTGGGCTAGGTGAAGGAAGGGAACTGGCAGCGACAGCTGATCGGACCGTCTCAATCTTTGAGACAAAGAAGTCCATGAGCTCCTCACACTTGTTGTTGTAGGTGAGTGTGGTGGACACAGGGAAGAGGGGTTTAAGGAGATGGTTAGCAGCAGAGAATAGCAGCCGGGAGTTATCAGTGCATTCCAGAATGATCCTGGAATAGTGAGTTGTTTTGACAGAAAAGAGTAGGACCCGATAGAACTATATGTGCTCCAGCCACACCTGGCGGTGAATGGCTAAACCATTTGTCCGCCACATCTGTTGAGGTCTGCGCCCTTGGACTTGAGGAAGCAAAGATCAGGGCTGTACCAAGGGGAATGGCCAGGGTGAGATAGTGTTAACAGGGACTAGGACCATCACAGGTGGTGGTGAGGGTGTGGATGAGCAGATCGGTGGCTGGGGAAATGTCGGGGTGAATGGAGGACCACAGACTGGACAATTTGGTGTTGAGAAGTGCAGGTTTAAGGGAGACGGGAGAGAGGTTTTTCCAGGGGCGGACACAGTAGGGTTGGGGTGGGGGACGGGGGATGTGGGTGGAGAGCGATACGAGGAAATGGTCAGAGATGGCCCTATCCGCAATTGACACGGTGGGAATAGCGAGGCCACGAGAGATGGCAAGGTCATCCACGGCTGGCCGTGGATATGGGTTGTGGAGTCACATGGAGGGAGAGATTAAGGGAGGACAGGAGGGTAGTGAACTCAGAGGAGAGAGAGCATGATGAATTGAGATGCAGGTTGAAATCACCGAGGATGAGAAGTCGCTCGGTGCAGAGACTGAGGGAGGAAAGCAGTGAGGATATCTCCTTCATTACATTTTTGTCGTATTTGGGTGGGTGGTAGAGAAGGAGAATTTTAAACGAGAGGTGAGAGGGATGGAATAAGGTGAGATGTTCAAAGGAGGAGAAAGTGCTGGAGGAGTAGGGGGATAGACCAAGGTGTGATTTGGTGATAGAAACAGAGAAACATAGAAAATAGGTGCAGGAGTAGGCCATTCGGCCCTTCAAGCCTGCACCGCCATTCGATGAGTTCATGGCTGAACATGCAACTTCAGTACCCCATTTCTGCTTTCTCGACATACCCCTTGATCCCCCAATTAGTAAGGACTACATCTAACTCCTTTTTGAATATATTTAGTGAATTGGCCTCAACAACTTTCTGTGGTAGAGAATTCCACAGGTTCACCACTCTCTGGGTGAAGAAGTTTCTCCTCATCTCGGTCCTAAATGGCTTACCCCTTATCCTTAGACTGTGACCCCTGGTTCTGGACTTCCCCAACATTGGGAACATTCTTCCTGCATCTAACCTGTCTAAACCCGTCAGAATTTTAAACGTTTCTATGAGATCCCCTCTCATTCTTCTGAACTCCAGTGAATACAAGCCCAGTTGATCAGTCTTTCTTGATATGTCAGTCCCACCATCCCGGGAATCAGTCTGGTGAACCTTCGCTGCACTCCCTCAATAGCAAGAATGTCCTTCCTCAAGTTAGGAGACCAAAACTGTACACAATACTCCAGGTGTGGCCTCACAAATGCCCTGTACAACTATAGCACACCTCCCTGCCCATGTACTCAAATCCCCTCGCTATGAAGGCCAACATGCCATTTGCTTTCTTAACCGCCTGCTGTACCTGCATGCCAACCTTCAATGACTGATGTACCATGACACCCAGTTCTCGTTGCACCTCCCCTTTTCCTAATCTGTCACCATTCAGATAATAGTCTGTCTCTCTGTTTTTACCACCAAAGTGGATAACCTCACATTTATCCACATTATATTTCATCTGCCATGCATTTGCCCACTCACCTAACCTATCCAAGTCACTCTGCAGCCTCATAGCATCCTCCTCGCAGCTCACACTGCCACCCAACTTAGTGTCATCTGCAAATTTGGAGATACTACATTTAATCCCCTCGTCTAAATCATTAATGTACAGTGTAAACAGCTGGGGCCCCAGCACACTAGTACCCCACTAGTCACCGCCTGCCATTCTGAAAAGTACCCATTTACTCCTACTCTTTGCTTCCTGTCTGACAACCAGTTCTCAATCCATGTCAGAACACTACCCCCAATCCCATGTGCTTTAACTTTGCACATTAATCTCTTGTGTGGGACCTTGTCGAAAGCCTTCTGAAAGTCCAAATACACCACATCAACTGGTTCTCCCTTGTCCACTCTACTGGAAACATCCTCAAAAAATTCTGGAAGATTTGTCAAGCATGATTTCCCTTTCACAAATCCATGCTGACTTGGACCTAACTGTAGCACACCTCCCTGCCCCTGTACTCAAATCCCCTCGCTATGAAGGCCAACATGCCATTTGCTTTCTTAACCGCCTGCTGTACCTGCATGCCAACCTTCAATGACTGAGAGCCATACTGCCACCACAACAGTCTGAGGTGGACAGTATAGCCGGGCAGTAAGGCTGCATTTAAGGGTAAGGTGTCATCATCCCTCAGCCAAGTTGTATCTAACCCATGCTGTATTGACATTAATTTGTATAATACAGAGGAGATACAGAGATTGCAGACAGACAGACTTGCATTTATATAGCACCTTTCACGATCACCGGACGACTCAAAGCGCTTTACAGCCAGTGTAATCACTCCAAAACGCGGCAGCCAATTTGCACACAAGCAAACTCCCACAAACAGCAATGTGATAATGACCAGATAATTTGTTTTTGTTATGTTGATTGAGGGATAAATATTGGCCAGCACAGCGGGGATAACTCCCCTGCTTTCCTTCGAAATAGTGCCATGGGATCTTTTACATCCACTTGCGAGAGCAGTCGGGATCTCGGTTTAACGTCTCATCCGAAACAATGCACCTGGAACAGTGCAGCGCTCCCTCCCTTCAGTACTTCAATGCAGTGTCAGCCTAGATTTTTGTGTTCAAGGGCCTGGAGTGGGACTCTGGGCTAGAACCTCCACTTTTTTTGTCTGCTTAACGCCCATTTAACGCTCATTTTCCTGCTGAAATGATGTATAATGCCCAGATATCACCCATTTTGGCACAAAATGGAAACTGACAGGCTTTTTTAGGAAACTTATCACCGAGCGTTACTTTCCCCATGTGCTTAACCCCGGGAAAAAATATTACCGCCTGCCCAGTTTTTGGGGGCGGAATCAGAATGGGCGATTTCAACACCCATAATATCGCCCAGCGTTACTTTCCTCACAGACTTAACAGCGACATTCAATAATAACGCCCGGCGACTGTTTTTTGTCGTAAAGAGCATATTTACCCAAACTAGCGGCCAAGGAGATCGCCCACCGTCAATTTCATCACCTCGCACACATATCGCGCAGAATATCGCTCGCTCAAAGAACCGCCCACAAAAAGAGGAACGAACCGGGATGGACGCCAGCAGTTTGTTAACATAAGAACATAAGAACATAAGAATTAGGAACAGGAGTAGGCCATCTAGCCCCTCGAGCCTGCTCCGCCACTCAACAAGATCATGGCTGATCTGGCCGTGGACTCAGCTCCACTTACCCGCCCGCTCCCCGTAACCATTAATTCCCTTATTGGTTAAAAATCTATCTATCTGTGACTTGAATACATTTAATGAGCTAGCCTCAACTGCTTCCTTGGGCAGAGAATTCCACAGATTCACAACCCTCTGGGAGAAGAAATTCCTTCTCAACTCGGTTTTAAATTGGCTCCCCATATTTTGAGGCTGTGCCCCCTAGTTCTAGTCTCCCCGACCAGTGGAAACAACCTCTCTGCCTCTATCTTGTCTATCCCTTTCATTATTTTAAATGTTTCTATAAGATCACCCCTCATCCTTCTGAACTCCAACGAGTAAAGACCCAGTCTACTCAATCTATTATCATAAGGTAACCCCCTCATCTCCGGAATCAGCCTAGTGAATCATCTCTGTAACCCCTCCAAAGCTAGTATATCCTTCCTTAAGTAAGGTGACCAAAACTGCACGCAGTACTCCAGGTGCGACCTCACCAATACCCTGTACAGTTGCAGCAGGACCTCCCTGCTTTTGTACTCCATCCCTCTCGCAATGAAGGCCAACATTCCATTTGCCTTCCTGATTACATGCTGCACCTTCAAACTAACTTTTTGGGATTCATGCACAAGGACCCCCAGGTCCCTCTGCACCACAGCATGTTGTAATTTCTCCCCATTCAAATAATATTCCTTTTTAATGTTTTTTTTTCCAAGGTGGATGACCTCACATTTTCCGACATTGTATTCCATCTGCCAAACCTTAGCCCATTCACTTAACCTATCTAAATCTCTTTGCAGCCTCTCCGTGTCCTCTACACAACCCGCTTTCCCACTAATCTTTGTATCATCTGCAAATTTTGTTACACTACACTCTGTCCCCTCTTCCAGGTCATCTATGTATATTGTAAACAGTTGTGGTCCCAGCACCGATCCTTGTGGCACACCACTAACCACCGAAAAGGACCCATTTATCCCGACTCTCTGCTTTCTGTTCGCCAGCCAATTCTCTATCCATGCTAATACATTTCCTCTGACTCCGCGTACCTTTATCTTCTGCAGTAACCTTTTGTGTGGCACCTTATCGAATGCCTTTTGGAAATCTAAATACACCACATCCATCGGTACACCTCTATCCACCATGCTCGTTATATCCTCAAAGAATTCCAGTAAATTAGTTAAATATGATTTCCCCTTCATGAATCCATGTTGCATCTGCTTGATTGCACTATTCCTATCTAGATGTCCCGCTATTTCTTACTTAATGATAGCTTCAAGCATTTTCCCCACTACAGATGTTAAACTAACCGGCCTATTGTTACCTGCCTTTTGTCTGCCCTCTTTTTTAAACAGAGGCGTTACATTCGCTGCTTTCCAATCCGCTGGTACCTCCCCAGAGTCCAGAGAATTTTGGTAGATTATAACGAATGCATCTGCTATAACTTCCGCTATCTCTTTTAATACCCTGGGATGCATTTCATCAGGACCAGGGGACTTGTCTACCTTGAGTCCCATTAGCCTGTCCAGCACTACCCCCTAGTGATAGTGATTATCTTAAGGTCCTCCTTTCCCACATTCCCGTGACCAGCAACTTTTGGCATGGTTTTTGTGTCTTCCACTGTGAAGGCCGAAGCAAAATAATTGTTTCAGGTCACAGCCATTTCCATATTTCCCATTATTAAATCCCCCTTCTCATCTTCTAATGGACCAACATTTACTTTAGTCACTCTTTTCCGTTTTATATATCTGTAAAAGCTTTTACTATCTGTTTTTATGTTTTGCGCAAGTTTACTTTCGTAATCTATCTTTCCTTTCTTTATTGCTTTCTTAGTCATTCTTTGCTGTCGTTTAAAATTTTCCCAATCTTCTAGTTTCCCACTAACTTTGACCACCTTATACACATTGGTTTTTAATTTGATACTCTCCTTTATTTCCTTGGTTATCCACGTCTGGTTATCCCTTCTCTTACCGCCCTTCTTTTTCATTGGAATATATTTTTATTGCGCACGATGAAAGAGCTCCTTAAAAGTCCTCCACTGTTCCTCAATTGTGCCACCGTTTAGTCTGTGGTTCCAGTCTACTTTGGCTAACTCTACCCTCATCCCACTGTAGTTCCCTTTGTTTAAGCATAGTTCGCTCGTTTGAGACACTACTTCCTCACCCTCAATCTGTATTACAAATTCAACCATACTGTGATCACTCATTCCGAGAGCCTAGGAGATCGCCTATTATTCCTGTCTCATTACACAGGACCAGATCTAAGATAGCTAGTTCCCTTGTAGGTTCTGTAACATACTGTTCTAAGAAACAATCCCGTATGTATTCTATGAATTCCTCCTCCAGGCTACCCCGTGCGATTTGATTTGACCAATCGATATGTAGGTTAAAATCCCCCATGATTACTGCCGTTCCTTTTTCACATGCCTCCATTATTCCCTTGATTATTGCCCGCCCCACCATGAAGTTATTATTTGGGGGCCTATAAACTATGCCCACCAGTGACTTTTTCCCCTTACTATCTCTAATCTCCACCCACAATGATTCAACATTTTGTTCATTCGAGCCAATATCGTCTCTCACAACTGCCCTGATATCATCCTTTATTAACAGAGCTACCCCACCTCCTTTCCCTTCTTGTCTATCTTTCCGAATTGTCAGATACCCCTGTATGTTTAATTCCCAGTCTTGGCCACCCTGCAACCACGTTTCTGTAATGGCCACCAAATCATACCCATTTGTAATGATTTGTGCCGTCAACTCATTTACTTTATTTCGAATGCTGCGTGCGTTTAGGTACAGTGTTTTAATACTAGTTTTTAAACCATGATTTTTAGTTTTGACCCTTCCTGCAGCCCCTTTATATTCATACATATTGTCCCTTCCTATCACCTTGTGGTTTACACTAACCCTAGTGCTACTCTGCTCTGTTGCCTTTTGCATTCTTTCTTGGGGTCCTGTTTATCTGAGCTCTCACCCACTCTAACTAGCTCAGAGCCCTCTCCTGGGTTCCGAATACACCTCGCATTGAGGCACCGAGCTTTCAGGCTTGCCATTTTATTACACTTTGACCCTTTAGAATTTTGCTGTACAGTGGCCCTTTTTGTTTTTTGCCTTAGGTTTCTCTGCCCTCCACTTTTACTCATCTCCTTTCTGTCTTTTGCTTCTGTCTCCATTTTGTTTCCCTCTGTCTCCCTGCATTGGTTCCCATCCCCCTGCCATATTAGTTTAACTCCTCCCCAACAGCACTAGCAAACACTCCCCCTAGGACATTGGTTCCGGACCTGCCCAGGTGCAGACCGTCCGGTTTGTACTGGTCCCACCTCCCCCAGAACCGGTTCCAATGCCCCAGGAATTTGAATCCCTCCCTGCTGCACCACTGCTCAAGCCACGTATTCATCTGTGCTATCCTGCGACGCCTACTCTGACTTGCACGTGACACTGGTAGCAATCCCGAGATTACTACTTTTGAGGTCCTGCGTTTTAATTTAGCTCCTAGCTCCTTAAATTCGTCTCGTAGGACCTCATCCCTTTTTTTACCTATATCGTTGGTACCAATGTGCACCACGACAACTGGCTATTCACCCTCCCTTTTCAGAATGTCCTGCACCCGCTCCGAGACATCCTTGACCCTTGCACCAGGGAGGCAACATACCATCCTGGAGTTTTGGTTGCGGCCGCAGCATGCCTATCTAATCCCCTTACAATTGAATCCCCTATCACTATCGCTCTCCCACTCTTTTCCCTGCCCTCCTGTGCAGCAGGGCCAGCCACGGTGCCATGAACTTGGCTGCTGCTGCCCTCCCCTGATGAGTCATCCCCCTCAACAGCACTCAAAGCGGTGTATCTGTTTTGCAGGGGGATGACCGCAGGGGACCCCTGCAGTACCTTGCTTGCACTGCTCTTCCTACTGGTCTTCCATTCCCTATCTGGCTATGGACCCTTCACCTGCGGTAAGACCAATTCACTACATGTGCTACTCACGTCATCCTGAGCATCATGGATGCTCCAGAGTAAATCCACCCTCAGCTCCAATTCTGCAACGCGGACCGTCAGGAGCTGGAGGCGGATACACTTCCCGCACACGTAGTCGTCAGGGAGACCGGAGGTGTACAGGAGGAGCATATCATGTGACCGAGCTCTCCTGCCATGAATTAACCCTTAGATACACTTAAATTGGCAACAACAATGCTCAAGTTTACTCGCTGTTAAACCCCACTCTTACGTGAGGAGCTGATATTGGAAAGATTTTCCTGAAAGAGTGTTGATGTGAGTGACAACGCTGGCACACTGTTGTGTGTGTACAGCTCAGACATCAATGGGTCCCATCACCTTGGTGCCAGTTAAAGTTTACATTGATTGATGTTAAGTTTTATTTAACCCTTTCACGGTAAGGAATCACCAGTGTGTAACGGTCCAGCTATCTGAGACAATGCGCAACAAGGTTATGTTCAATAACAAAAGTTTAATACCAACATTGGTCTGAAATCATAAGTATCACAGCCAATAACACCCAACCCCCACCTACATCCCACTTTTTCCCCATTGACATAAATCACATGTTCAACATGTCCAGCAGTACATAATACACAGGCAAAGCGGGAACGTGGTCCCCAGCCCCCATACATTGCAACAAATTGCATACACACAGATGGAGATATAACACAACCATCACCTGCGCACATGCACCTCACTTTCCTTCCCCCCTCTCCTTCTTCTCCACACCTCCACCCCTTCCCCTCCTTGCTCCCCAAAGCCTGGCCGAGGAGCTCCTCAGGCGGTGCCTCATTTGGGGGGAATGAAGGCAGATGCGTTGGTTGAACGGGTACGGGAGCGGGGTGTGCCGAGGGGGAAACATTCTCCAATGCAGAAGCAGGATCTTGGTCCTTGCTTGCATCTGTCGTTCGCAGTGGTGGTGCTGAACCTAGGGGTGGAGTGCCGCGCTCTGGGATCACTGGGCAGCAGTGTTCCTGGCTATTGCATCCAGGGACTCCGCCATGGGCGGAATATACTTGGACATGGTGGCCAGCTGTCGGGATATGCCCCCCAAAGCTTCGATGAGCTGGTCACCAATGTCTACAGTCCTCCTGGACAACTGAACCATTTCTCCGCTGTCATGTTGCGCTCGTCGAACAGACCTGCTGTGTTCACGAGGCCTCCGCGGGGTCGGCGCCGTCTTGGGGACAAATGGGGTGCCCTGTGGCGAGGTGCTTAGGGCCGGTACCTCCAGAGTGGAGACAGGAATGACCGGAGGACAATAGATGGCCTTGGGGTGGAATGGGTTCTGGAGTGCGGCGATGCAGGTCCTTCGAAGTCCGTGCTCTCATCCGTGGAGAACAGGCCCAGCAGATTGACGGGCGACAATCGGAGCTCCTCAGCACCAGGTGAAATAGGATCATCCACCGACTCCTGCCCCGTGCCCCCACCTTCTGGCCTCTGTGGCCTTGCCTGGGGCCGCGCTGCTGGCTGAGCTGCTAAACATAAATGAGGTTATCAGAGGAGAAGGGGGTGCTAGGGTGACAAGGTGAGTCCAGCGCTACACACAGCATAAGCACAACCAAAGCACCACCGCTCTCAAAATCATCGCCGCCATCACATTTCATGACCATCAACACATTGTGCATTGCAATGATTTTCATTTGGCCAGCATTATTTCTATGACACTTTTAGAAATCATCTATTATATATGATTGTTCGGATATGAGTTGCTGTGGCATCTATTGACTTTACATCACGCAATGGTGTGGCATCACTTCATCATCTGCAGATGCGTCCGTGGCTGTCCGGGGAGTGCTTCCCCACGAGTGCTCGCACTCGCTCCTCCACGTCAGTGATGTCGCTGGGGACTGGCGGCCCCCCACCTGTTCGCCTTTGCATGGACCTCATCATCGATAGCTTCTTCTGTAAAAGGTGACAGGACGACATGGCATGAGATCATTGCTTGATATCATTGCTAGGTACTGTCACAGAGACTGATACAACACATAACCGACAGAGGTAATCATGATTATGATGATTATTATCATTCTTTACCTAAAGACGTACCCCGTGACCGCAGGCTTTGAGTAAAATATTCCCGATAAAAATGCAAAACCTCACATCTGCTGATAGTCACTCATGACTGTAAAGTCCTTACTCGACAGTATGAAACCACACGAGGCACATTCTGGGGACAAGGTCACTCTGTGACCTGCTCTCTTTATTTACAGGACTCCAAAGACAATGACCCTGCGAGGAACCTCCCTTTTTATAAGTGTGTGACCAGGTAAGGAGTGTCTCCCACAAGTTCACCCCTTGTGGTCAAGGTGTGCATCAAGGTTGCGTGTATACAGTAATACAGTGGTGTTACATACATGACAATGACTGTTACAAATCAAATTATATAAATACATACGTACATGTAAATCTCAATGTAATACTTACTCTTGCGGATCCCACAAGGTCATTCCATCGTTTGCGGCATTGGTTGCCCTCATGCACCTCGTTGGTTGCTGATGAGACCACCTCTGCTATCTCGGTCCATATCCTCTGGTAGGCCTTTGGGGTGGGCTTCCCACGCCCTCCCTGTGTCAAATCACCCCAACATGACTCAACCTCCTGCAGGAGGGAGGCATTTTCCTTGTTCGAGGACCTCCTGGCTCTTTTGCGCCCTCCAATGTGCTCCTCTCCCACCTCACTGCTTTCTCCAGCATCAGTCCCCACAGCGTGTTGTGATGCCTCCTCCTCTCCCTCCATTATAGGCCAAATTTGGTCAAATATGTGGCTGTTAACAGCTACTTTTTGTTTGCCTACTTGCTGTGAAGCTCTAAAGTCTCTCTCCTGCCTCCAAAAGCAGCCACACCACACCCAGACATGCCTTCAGGCCCTCTGAGCTCCCTCTCTCTCTGTCTCCTCTTCTGCGCATGTCATGGTGACCCTTGACCTCCTGAATCGTGGGAATCGAGCGTTGCCATGCCGTTGCTAAGGACGGACACACTTTAAGGCAGAAGGTCAGAAAAATTTAACGCTACCGTCCATTTTCAAAAATGTAAACTAGGTGTTTTGAGAATGGGCGAGAAGCCGGCGATCTGAAAACCCTTTTTTATCGCCCACGCTGGAAATAATGGCCATTTTTGGGTGATAAGCTCAAAAGTGGAGGTTCTAGCCCTATGAACCCACAATCTCTGACTCAGTGGCAAGAGTTCGACCCACTGAGCCACAGTGAATTACATCACGGATAAACAAATCATGATGGAAATAACAAACTCTTTGGGTCGGGGATTGGAACACCAAGCATCAATATTGACATAATGAAATGTTTAAAAGGTAACACTGTTTACTGTAATGGAGTAAAAACACCACGCAGGGTTCCAACAAATATTTTGGTTTGTTAATGTTGATGTAATGATTTTAATAAAACTGCAAAGGCCTTAAAGCAGACAACATGATGTGATTCTAAGTCTGTAACCATGGGAAGTTGGGAATGCGGGCATGGAGCAGATTTTATATTCAACATCAAAATAATATACCACAGCCTGAGGAAACAATATCAAGAACAGATTTATTTTTATTCATTCATGTGGGTCCACATGAATGAATAAAAATACATTTTGGTAAAAAAGAGTTTTCAGATCGCCGGCTACTCACCCATTCTCAAAACACCTAGATTACATTTTTGAAAATGGGCGTTACCGTGAGCGTTATCAAATCGGCGGTAGCGTAAAATTTTTCTGACCTTCTGCCGTAAAGTGTGGCTTCCCTTAGCAACAGCATGGCAACGCTCGATTTTCGCGATTCAGAAAGTCAAGGGTCACCATGGGATGTGGGCGTCGCTGGCAAGGCCGGCATTTATTGCCCATCCCTAATTGCCCCTTGAGCAGGTGGTGGTGAGCCGCCTTCTTGAACCGCTGCAGTCCGTGTGGTGAAGGCGCTCCCACAGTGCTGTTAGGGAGGGAGTTCCAGGATTGTGACCCAGCGACGATGAAGGAACGGACGATATATTTCCAAGTCAGGATGGTGCGAGACTTGGAGGGGAACGTGGAGGTGATGGTGTTCCCATCCGCCTGCTGCCCTTGTCCTTCTAGGTGGTAAATGTTGCGGGTTTGGGAGGTGCTGCCGAAGAAGCCTTGGCAAATTCCTACAGTGCATCTTTTGATTGTAGGTTAGTCATGGGAGTTTCTTAGTGCATACTAAAGCAAATCTATATCATATTAAATAGCTCACATCTGCAGAACTTCCAGTCAACTTTTGCCATGATAAATCTCTATGTTAACATCTCTATTGGGAACTGCCCATATAAACTTGTCATGCCCATTGGAGGGACAGTGATCACAGCGTGACACATTTATCTGGGCATTGCCCATTATAAATGTTGACATAGGAAGTCCCTCTAAGCCAGAATGACTTGCTTCCACGCCAAAAAAGGATGAGTTGACAGGTGTTTCAATGAAGGACCGAATATTCCAGGTCCTGAACTACATCGTGAAGGGTGGAAGATGCCTGTGCGTGGATTTTTTTAACGTGGGGTGACCGTTGCACACCAGCCACCACACGGGCTTGACAGAGCTAGGTCTTGGTCCAGTGGCAAGGGTTACCCAGGACGACGGGAGACCAGCTCTGCTGCACGGGCCTAGTGCGCACACATATCGCACAGTGTGGGCTGGGCCCGTGCTGCCCCCTGGGCCCTCGCCTCTACTGGACCCCGAACTCACGCCTCTCCTGGACCCCGATCTCGTCCCTCTACACTCTCTCGCCGCTCCTGCGCCCCGACCTCGCCGCTCCTGCTGTACCTGCCCACGCTCCAATCAGCGACCTGGACCTTGATAACATCCCTCTTCGCTGCTGCTGCCGCCGCCCTCCTGCAGCAGTTTGCGCTGCACCTTGCAGTGGTACACCACCGCGCTGCAAATATAGCACATGTCAGGCCCCAGTTGGAGTATTGTGGCCAATTCTGGGCACCACACTTTAGGAAGGAGATCAAGACCTTGGAGAGGGTGCAGAGGAGATTTACGAGATTGGTACCAGGGATGAGGGACTTCAGTTACGTGGGGAGACTGGAGAAGCTGCAGTTTTTCACCTTAGAGCAGAGAAGATTTAAGGAAGATTTAATAGAGGTGTTCAAAATCAAGAAAGTTTTGATAGAGTAAATAAGGAGAAACTGTTTCCGACGGCAGAAGGGTCAGACACAGATTTAAGTTGATTCGCAAAAAAACCAGAGGCAACATGAAGAAATAGAGATTGACGCAGCGAGTTTTTATGACCTGGAATGTGCTGCCTGGAAGGATGACAGAAGCAGATTCAATAACAATGTTCCAAAGGGATAAATATTTGAAGGGAAAAATTTGCAGGACTATGGGGAGAGAGCAGGACAGAGTGGGACTAGTTTCTATGTTAACCTGTGGAATTCCCTGCCGCAGAGAGTTGTTGATGCCAGTTCACTGGATATATTCAAGAGGGAGTTAGATATGTCTCTTACGGTTAAGGGGATCAAGGGGCATGGAGAGAAAGCAGGAAAGGGGTACTGAGGAAAAAGACCAGCCAAGATCTTATTGAATGACGGTGCAGGCTCGAAGGGCCGAATGGCCTACTCCTGCACCTATTTTTCTATGTTTCGATGTTTTGTTTCTGATTGGATAGCTCTGTCGAAGGGCTGGGATAGGTATGGGCTGGGCCGAATGATCTTTCTGTGCTGTATCATTCTAGGATTTTCACAACAATGACAGAATGTCTGACAGCTCCTGGTGTGGACACAACCAAATCTGACTCCCTTAATACCGTCAGCAGATAGGAGTTGATGCCAGAACAAGGGAGCTGTGTTTGGCCATGAAAACACCGAGGGCTGGATTTTACGGTCCTTTGCACTTTGGGTTTCGCCCCAGAGCGGGGCGAAAGGCGGCGGTGAGATCTCCAACGCCCTGCCGCGATCCTCTGGTCCGGTTTTGCCGCGGTGCGGAGCAGCAGCGCCGGGGAGAGCTGCGCCAATGTGCAACGCCTCTGGTTGCGACACCGACAGTACTTTTGACTTTTGCCGGATCCGTCTGCCCGGAAGTGCGCCCGCAATGGTTGCCTGGGAAATCAGAGTGGACCAGCATAGCCGGCACACAGAGGACGGTAAAGTGCTCCAGCGGCACGAGCGAGTGTTTGCTCTTTTAATTTTTTTAGTGATTTGTGTTGTGGTGGCGTGGGCAATGTTTTGGGAATGTTTTTGTGTGCGGGTTTCCCATCCTTGTGCCACGAGAGGTGTACAATGCCTCCCTTAGCACTGCGCCCCCTGACACAGGACCCAGGTACCAAAACTTCCATCCTAAAGCGCAAACTATTCCCGGCCGGTAACGTTCCCGCCCCACTTCCGTTTTCGCTCCGAATACCGAAAAGCCTAAAATCCAGCCTCAAGAGCTGGCTCATGGACATTGGTCCCCCACAGTCCGATCGACCTTGTGTGTCATCATCTGATTCTTTTATATAGCAGGATGATTAGCTGCCGGTATGTCCGCCACCAGCCAATGAGGGCCCAGATCCCAGAGGAAGGGGGTGGTCCCTTTAAGAACCTCCCCTTTAAGATAATTGCACCTGCAGAGGGAGGAGCGTTTCCCCAGCCGGGTGAGCATATCACGGCGGTAGGTTTGGGCACAGTGAGGCCTGAATGGGGCTGGGAGTTGGAGAGCTGAATGATGTGTTGTGTGGGCGTGCTGTGGGTTCTGGAATTACATGGAGTGACAGAGAATTTACAGCACAGATTCCGCCCAACCAGTCCCTGCCGGCGTTTATGCTCCACTCGAGCCTCCTCCCGTCTTTCCTCATCTAAATCTATCAGCATAACCCTCTATTCCCTTCACCCTCATATCTAACCGCCCATTAAATGCATCGATACTGTTCACTTCAACCCCTCCCTGTGGCAGCGAGCTCCACATTCTCACCACTCTCTGGATAAAGAAGTTTTTTCTGAATTCCCTATCGGATTTTTGGTGACTATTTTATATTGATAGC
Source organism: Pristiophorus japonicus (assembly GCF_044704955.1). NCBI lineage: Eukaryota > Metazoa > Chordata > Chondrichthyes > Pristiophoridae > Pristiophorus > Pristiophorus japonicus. The sequence continues at coordinate 309,944,049 of NC_091980.1, read as the reverse complement.
CTCTAGTTATGCTCTTCCCCACAAGTGGAAACACTCTCTCTGTATCCTCTCTAAAACCTTTCATCATTTTAAAAGGCTCTATTAGGTCACCCCTCAGCCGTCTCTTTTCAAGAGAAAAGTGACCCTTCCCTGATCGGTATAACTGTATGGACATTAAAAGGTGTTTGGAACTTGGTTTGTTCGAGGACTGGGAGGGAGGCTCTGGAATGGTTGGTGTTATATATGTAAACTCATCCCCTGGAGTCCCAAGGGATCCTGTTGTAGGCATTAGGCACCTGCTGAATATATCTAAACTCATCTAAGTTTAAAACGGCCACATATAAAATGGCTGCCCAAGCATGATGGGAACCCCGTTAGTCAAGTAATGAACTGGGACTGACCGAGCAATGACCCTGTGAGGCCTACTACCAGGAATGCCTTGGATACAATGAACCAGTGATTTCACACAGCCGAAGTCCAAGGAAGAGAGATAAGGGGAGAATCTGCCTCACATAACGAGGTCATTAATCAGCCCGAGCTGACAAAACTCAAACATGCAGTTCCTGAGGTATCAGGGAAATTCTATTGGGTTAAAGAAACCTATATGTAATCTATAATCGTTATGATTGGATTGTGTCCAGCCGAAGTGGGCTGAGTAACTGTAAAGAACTATTGTAAAACATATAAATATCGATGAGTTTCTTTGTTCAGCGGAGAGAAGCCTGGATCCAGTCCTGAGGCTTCCTCCCCGCTGGCGTTAATAAAGGCCACATTGGCGTTGGAACCGGCTCTGAGTGTTGAGTGATTCTTCTGATAAACACTAACACTAACAGTGGCGTCACGAACAGGATTTCGGGGTCGCTGGGCGCCCTTGGAAAAACCCGGGTGAGTATACAAAACCATTTTTAATTATAAAGGGTGCGGAAGGTGGATGCTGGTTGATTGACACGAGGGGACGGTCCAATATCTCAAACACCTAGCCTGAGCCTGAATTAAGAGGACTTTAGTCCCTCGTGACGGCCAGGAATTAAGTAGGTGCCGGGAACACACTTGGACCGTGGGATCGTGATACCGAGAGACATCTTCCGGACCCAGTAGTGTGATTTGAAATATACCCCGGGGGAGAACCAAGCGGTGTACAGCGGCTAACGGAATCCAAACCTGTGAACCAACGGGCCGAGCGGTGGTAGGTAGTCGTTAAGGATATGCAGACACTGCGGGAATTGCTTAAACGCGTTTTAAAGAATTGTATAAGTTTGTGTAACAGCAGTTGTGTGACCTGACAGCAGCCCAGAGACGGTCTACTACAAGTTGTGCGAGGTATTAGGCAAACCTCTGAGAGCAGATTCCTAATGGTTCTAGTCCTACCCAGGAATGGCCAGATAAAGCAGATAAACTCGAGTGGGGATCAGAAGGGTCCCTTACCCGCCATCTGGCGGAAAAGCAAAATAAACTAATCGAGAAAATGATTAGAGCAGGGTGGGATACACAGGACCTGCCAGCAGCCCAACGGGAATGGTGGGTGAAGGAACGGAAAGTCAAAAAGAAAAAAAAGGCTGTGGTCTTGACACTGCGAGCCCATGTAAATTAACATAGGAAGTTAAGATTTCTTTAAAAACTGATGGTGATTGTCTTAAGTGAAGAATGGAAGAGGAATAGAGCCAGCCAAAACAATTAATAGGAAAGAAGAGAGACTTTTGTGAACGTCTGTTTTAAATGAGAAGAGCCTGTGTGACTGCGGAATGAATATTTATGTTTTCATGTTCCGAAAGCCTGGTTGGAAGAGGAATGCAAGTGTCTGTTTATTTTAGAAACAGAGTGAAAGTTTTTTTTAACCCTTTGTAGTGTTGTCCTGTATGTGGGAAGTTTTAAGACATTTAAGTTAGAAACGCAGGTGTGGATTTATTCGGATGATAAGTTACGGAGCTAGGAAATGTACAAAGGATAGGTTTGTTGAGCAAAAGATTTATTTGACACGCTCACTTACTTGCCGAAAGAAAACATGCAATGATTGATTGGGTTGAAAGACATAAATTTAGTCTCGGAATGAGATAAAGAATGCTTTTAAAAATAAAGAGCTTCTAGCAAAAAAAAAAGTTTTAAATAAACATTGAAATTACAAAGTTTGAATTGGGATTTTGAGATATTCAGAGAAGGCACAGAAAATACTGAAGTGGATTCAAAAAGAAATTATTAAATTAAATCTGATCAGGTCAAAGTCCTGGGCGAGTGGCGAGCTATCTGCGAAGGTGTAAAAGGGACTTTTGGAAAATGTTAAAAACAGCAAGCTTTAGTAACGACTTTAGTAATGGTAGTGGGTAAAATGATGGAATCAATTATTAAGGATTTCATAGCAGTGCATTTGGAAAGAGGTGATATGATAGGTCCAAGTCAGCATGGATTTGTGAAAGGGAAATCATGCTTGACAAATCTTCTGGAATTTTTTGAGGATGTTTCCAGTAGAGTGGACAAGGGAGAACCAGTTGATGTGGTATATTTGGACTTTCAGAAGGCTTTCGACAAGGTCCCACACAAGAGATTAATGTGCAAAGTTAAAGCACATGGGATTGGGGGTAGTGTGCTGACATGGATTGAGAACTGGTTGTCAGACAGGAAGCAAAGAGTAGGAGTAAATGGGGACTTTTCAGAATGGCAGGCAGTGACTAGTGGGGTACCGCAAGGTTCTGTGCTGGGGCCCCAGCTGTTTACACTGTACATTAATGATTTAGACGAGGGGATTAAATGTAGTATCTCCAAATCTGACACTAAGTTGGGTGGCAGTGTGAGCTGCGAGGAGGATGCTATGAGGCTGCAGAACGACTTGGATAGGTTAGGTGAGTGGGCAAATGCATGGCAGATGAAGTATAATGTGGATAAATGTGAGGTTATCCACTTTGGTGATAAAAACAGAGAGACAGACTATTATCTGAATGGTGACAGATTAGGAAAAGGGGAGGTGCAAAGAGACTTGGGTGTCATGGTACATCAGTCATTGAAGGTTGGCATGCAGGTACAGCAGGCGGTTAAGAAAGCAAATGGCATGTTGGCCTTCATAGCGAGGGGATTTGAGTACAGGGGCAGGGAGGTGTTGCTACAGTTGTACAGGGCCTTGGTGAGGCCACACCTGGAGTATTATGTACAGTTTTGGTCTCCTAACCTGAGGAAGGACATTCTTGCTATTGAGGGCGTGCAGCGAAGGTTCACCAGACTGATTCCCGGGATGGCGGGACTGACCTATCAAGAAAGACTGGATCAACTGGGCTTGTATTCACTGGAGTTCAGAAGAATGAGAGGGGACCTCATAGAAACGTTTAAAATTCTGACGGGGTTAGACAGGTTAGATGCAGGAAGAATGTTCCCAATGTTGGGGAAGTCCAGAACCAGGGGACACAGTCTAAGGATAAGGGGGAAGCCATTTAGGACCGAGATGAGGAGGAATTATTTCACCCAGAGAGTGGTGAACCTGTGGAATTCTCTACCACAGAAAGTTGTTGAGGCCAATTCACTAAATATATTCAAAAAGGAGTTAGATGAAGTCCTTACTACTAGGGGAATCAAGGGGTGTGGTGAGAAAGCAGGAATGGGGTACTGAAGTTGCATGTTCAGCCATGTACTCATTGAATGGCGGTGCAGGCTAGAAGGGCCGAATGGCCTACTCCTGCACCTATTTTCTATGTTTCTATGTTTCTATGAAACTGGAGCATTTTGAGATAACGAAAAGCAGCCCTCAAACCCTCAAAGCTGGACTCCATTCCAGTTATGGAGAAAAAAAGAAAAAGATAAATACGCCACTTTGAAAGTAAACAAATGATTTTAAATTAACAACTTTATGGAGTTACGAACCCTCCGTGTAAAATACAAAACCTAATTTGAAGAAAGAAAAAAAAGATGTAACGGACTAAATAAGTGCTGAAAAAAAAAATGTGTTTGTGATGGAAAAAGACATAACTTACTAAATACTAGTTGATGTTTGCTGTGAAAAAGATATTGGTTTAATTAGAAAAAGAAAAAAAATTGGAAGAGGTAAAAAACACTCTACATTGATAATGATTTTAAATTATGAGAAAGTTTCAATGCAGTTTGGAAAGATTTCCAAAATGGACAGTGTTTATCAAGAAAAGTCCCGAACAGTCTAAACAAGCAGGAGGGTTTTGAAGATAACGAGGAGAAAGCGAATTTTTTTTTTTTTTAATTTAATTTCAGTAAACAATATTGCTATTAAAAATGTGTGGTCTCGTTTTATATCAATTAAAAAAAAAGATTTCTTTGGCAAGTACTTGAATTAGAAGTTAAGAAAACATTGGAGTTTACTCTAAAATGCCGTCTTCCCTGATGAGAAGATTTTTATTATTTATGCTGTTTAACGGATTCCTAATTTCTAAGTAAGTTTTGAAGGTACAAAGACTTTTTTTTTCAGATGATTACGTGAAGTCACGTAATGACATCAGGTCTTCTTACAAACCTGGAAAGGAGTTAACCCTTTCCATTGACAGCCGTTTAAGATACTGAACATTATTAGTTTGGATTTCTTAATAGAGAAAAAAAAGACGCACCTAACAGAGGAAACAAAAATAAAAATAGAACTAGCTTATGTAATAATACTTGCCTGATACAATAAAGAAATAGATACTCAATAAAACAAATTGAAGAGTTAAAAGCTAAGATAAACAGGCTGGAAGAGATAACGGGACTAGGCAGATAGTGCAGTGCGCAGCCATAGCATCATCACCTATGGCAATAGAGCCAATGTACTCCACGGTGGGTAGGTGTAGTCCACAAACCCAACCTAACAGTAAAGCAGACAACGATGTTTGGAGGAATAGCTTTGGCCTTGGTCATAATAGGAGTTTGGGTAATATTTAAGTGGGTAAAGACACGGGCGCACGCCCCACAGATTCAACTCGAAATGGTTCGATTATAACCTTGTGCTTCTGATTTCGCAGGGTGACAGGGATACTCGTAGAGCAAAACCTAACCCCTGGTGATGACCAGGCCGTCTGTTTAAAATTACAGATAATACCTACCAGAATGGGAATACGAACGGCACTCCTCGTAATATGGATAGCCCTGCGACAGGCACGTACCCTAGACGACACCGACGGATTGCAGCGCACTCAGGAAATAAACAACTACATGAACTATGGAGTCTTGTTTAATTTAACGGATGGAATGTGCATCCCAGCAGCCAAGGACTGGAGCAAGGACAGGACTTATTTTAATGCATGGTTACAAGTGAATCCTAATAAGAATAAGAGTATGTGTACAGTGTTCCACGGGTATAAGGAGCAGCTGTATTAAACGGAGGGATGTCAAAGGGCCCGATGAATGTATTTTCGGCATAATTTGCGCGCCTCCGGGACAATCCCAGCAATCAGTCATCCGCAAGAAGGGAATGGGGCTGTGTGGGTACTACGAGGAGGTGGGGGCGGCTACAATATCACTGTATGTATGTTTCTCACCCCCTCCGACACCGCGCCCCATAAGAACCATTACATTGCCCGAGGAACTGCCTTGTCCCATAACTACTAAGGGACCAGAGAATGGGATTGTAATGTACAACGAAGGGGAATTATTGTATGATAATGTTAAACATGAAATTGTGCCTGTCCTGATCAATATTTCAGGCATCCAGATGCCGGAATACTGCACAGAACAGTCAAGGAAGATGTACAATGTATTAAGTAAAGTTGTAATGCAGCAGGCTGCCGATGCAATGGGTGCCAGTAGATTCCGAGGACAGGGGTCAGCCACCAGGATAAAGAGGGGAATAGTTAATGACATTGCTACCGGCTTCAATACAGGGACCGCCGTAGTAAACTCAATAGATATACAAGGGTTAAATGAGAGGGTGGAACAGCTTAGAGGGGTGATGAAGGGGTTATTAGAAAGGGTGGAGCAAAACTAGGAAGACCAAGCCAACCTAGGAAAGGAGGGTGCCGAGATCCAGTTGGATGGCATCTCAGTCCTGGAAGCTCACGCCAAAACCATCAATCACCTCACTGATAGAGAAAAAGAAGATACAGGAAAGCAAAGACAGGGGCAACTCTGTCACGCTTATGGTCTGTGGATGGTGGGACAGATCCGCCACAATCTCGACCAGATCCAACGCGGGGAAGTACCCGATTGGATAGACAATTCACATTTGGCTCAGTTGGCTAACCAGAGGGGGACACTGGATAATTGTACTCTGAAGGGACTGACCCGAGTATACCCAGCAATTCCAGATTGCCAGATGGGTAGGAATACTGGGATAGGAATAGTCCTGATGATCCCTATAGCCACGCCGGACTCAGGGCCGTTCCCCCTGTACCAGCTAGAGAATATCGGAGTAATACGGGAAAATGTCTCCATGCGTTAGTATCTGACCACCACCTCCGCCGTTCGTCGAAACAACATACTTACCGGGATTTCCCTAACAGATTGCAAGCAAAGGGGGGAGATCAAAGTATGCCCTCACCCGGTAGGCCGAGGTGAGCTAGACGAGTGCGGGTTCAACCGAACCGACAGGTGTGTACTAGAAATAGTGCCCGCACACAGGCACTTCGCGAGGGCAGGCTATGGAGGGAAGGGGAGATACTGCGTCTCTACCACAGAGCGTTCATACCAGTATAATGACCTGCAGTGCCCTATACCACAGCCAAACTTTTGCTTTACGCCGCTACGACCTGTCGCGATCGGGCAAGCGCATATCACCCAGGTTAGGCGCCGGAAGCCCGAAGTTATTGATGTAACCGATCAGCTCCATGATCATTTACAGGTTTATGACGAGCCAGATCAGGTCCCTATCCCACATCTAACCGAAGTATTACGAGAGTTGAGGCTCAGGGTGGGTCAATTCATAAAGCTCTATCACCAACTGCAAACTAAAATCAAAGTACTGGAAGAAGATATCGATGTAGACTTACAAAGTCAGAGTTGGTGGAGAAAGGTCTGGGACTGGGGAATAAATGTGAACATCCATCCTTGGATTTGAATAATTTCACACATACTGGTCGGGATACAATTGATCTTAGCGATAACATGGGGCATAATAGTCTGCCAGGCATGCAGGCACCAAGCACAATGAAGAGGGACCCATGACCGGTCCCCAAATACTAAACAAGCCTATCTTGTAAAGGGGAAGGAGGATTTGGCCTTTGTCAATTTGATTTAAGCAACCGGGACTCCTGAAACCACGTGACTGGCCAGCACGTTGAGGCAGGGAGTACCGGGCCGTGCACAAAATCTAATAAAAGTAGGGCGGTCAGTTAAAGGGGGTCGAGGACTAGTCCCTTTACCGAAAGGAGGGAATTGTTGTAGGCATTAGGCACCTGCTGAATATATCAAAACACTAGGCATTAGGCACCTGCTGAATATATCTAAACTCATATAAGTTTAATGCGGCCACATATAAAATGGCTGCCCAAGCATGATGGGAACCCCGTTAGTCAAGTAATGAACTGGGACTGAGCGAGCAATAACCGAGCAATGACCCTGTGAGGCCCACTACCAGGAATGCCTTGGATACAATGAACCAGTGATTTCACACAGCCGAAGTCCAAGGAAGAGAGATAAGGGGATAACCTGCCTCACATAACGAGGTCATTAATCAGCCCGAGCTGACAAAAACAGAACATGCAGTTCCTGAGGTATCAGGGAAATTCTATTGGGTTAAAGAAACCTATATGTGATCTATAATCGTTATGATTGGATTGTGTCCAGCCGAAGTGGGCTGAGTAACTGTAAAGAACTATTGTAAAACATATAAATATCGATGAGTTTCTTTGTTCGGCGGAGAGAAGCCTGGATCCAGTCCTGTGACTTCCTCTCCGCTGGCGTTAATAAAGGCCGCATTGGCGTTGGAACCGATTCTGAGTGTTGAGTGATTCTTCTGATAAACACTAACACTAACAGATCCCATAATCCCTTGGAAGCACAGGTATTTAAGGAGGCCTCACAGTTGGAAAGGCACTCTGGAGACCTGCAATAAAAGACTGAGGTAAACTTTACTTTGAGCTCACAGACTGACTCTTTCTCCATACATAACAACTGGCGATGAGATACAGATAGCGAACCCAACGATGCAGAGAACAATGGGCATCCTGGAGAAATTCCCCGAGGGAGATGATTAGGAAACCTTTGTGGAGCGACTCGACCAATACTTCATGGGCAACGAGCTAGATGGGGAAGAGAACGCAGCCAAACGAAGGGTGATTCTCCTCACCGTCTGTGGGACACCAACATATGGCTTCATGAAGAATCTGCTCACTCCAGCGAAACCCATGGAGAAATCGCATGCCGATTTGTGCACACTGGTCCGAGAGCATTTGAACCTGAAGGAAAGCGTTCTGATGGCGAGGTACCGGTTCTACACCTACAAAAGGTCTGAAGGCCAGGAAGTGGTGAGTTATGTCGCCGAGCTAAGACGCTTTGCAGGACATTGCGAATTTGAAGGACATTTGGAGCACATGCTCAGAGACATTTTCGTACTTGGCATTGGCCACGAAACCATACTTCGCAAACTTTCGACTGTAGAGACCCCAACTTTGAGTAAGGCCATAGCATTCATTGCCACCAGTGACAAGACTAAACAAATCTCTCAGCACACAAGTGCTGCTACAAGTACTGTGAACAAAATGATGTTGTTTTCAAATCGCAACGTACAGGGCAGGTCACACATGCCTGCAGCTGCACATCCGCAGACGTGTCAGAGTCCACCATCAAGGGTGATGAATGCAAGGCCATTAATACCTTGTTGGCGCTGCGGGGGTGATCATCGTTTCCATTCATGCCGATTCAAAGGGTACGTTTGCAAGGGCTATGGGACAATGGGACACTTCCAACATGTGTGCAGGCAAGCTGCAAATCCTGTTAATCCTGCAAACCACCATATTGCAGAGGAGGACAGATCCACAGAGGATCACGACGAATGAGAGCCGCAGACCAAGGAGGCAGAGGTACATGGGGTGCACACATTCACCACGAATTGTCCCCCGATAATGCTGAATGTTAAACTAAATTAACTCCCATTGTCAAATAAGCTGAACACGGGCGCGAGCCAGTCCATTATGGGCAAAAAGACTTTTGAAATAATGTGGTGCAACAAGGCCTCAAGGCCAGTCTTAACTCCAGTTCGCACGAAACTAAGAACTTACACAAAAGAACTGATTCCCGTAATCGGCAGTGCTACCGTAAAGGTCCCCTACGATGGAGCGGTGCACAAGCTACCACTCTGGGTGGTACCGGGCGATGGTCCCACGCTGCTCGGCAGGAGCTGGCTGAGAAAAATACGCTGGAACTGGGACGACGTTCGAGCGCTATCGCCCACTGACGACACTTCGTGTGCCCAGGTCTTAAACAAATTTCCCTTGCTGTTCGAACCAGGCGTTGGAGCCAAGGAGCCAAAGTGCAGATCCACCCAATTCCGGGTCGTGGCCCATTTATCACAAGGCAAGAGCAGTACCGTGCATGATGAGAGAAAGGGTAGAGATCGAGCTAGACCGGCTGCAAAGAGAGGGCATCATTTCACCAATCGAGTTCAGTGAGTGGGCCAGTCCTATTGCCCCAGTCCTCAAGGGAAACGGCACCGTCAGAATCTGTGGTGATTACAAGGTAACTATCAATCGTTTCTCCCTGCAGGATCAATACCCACTACCAAAGGCCGATGACCTATTTGCAATACTGGCGGGAGGAAAGACATTCACGAAGCTAGATCTGACTTCAGCCTACATGACGCAGGAACTGGAGGAATCATCGAAGGGCCTCACCTGCATCAACACGCACAAAGGCCTCAGCTGCATCAATGCTGCAACCCAGCAAGTGATTCAACAACATCAGCTTTCACACCGAGACGGTCAACCAGGGCAAGAAGGGCACCAGATCGACTCACATTGTACTACACTATTGAGTTTGGGGGGGGGAGTGTTGTTATGTATGTAAGCTTGTATTTACTCCATACAGCCACCAGAGGGCTCATCCATTGGAGTCCCAACAGATCCCATAATCCCTTGGGAGCACATGTATTTAAGGAGGCCTCACAGATTGGAGAGGCACTCTGGAGACCTGCAATAAAAGACAAAGGTCACACTTTACTTTGAGCTCACAGTGTTCAGTCTGACTCTTTCTCCATACGTAACAGTAGGAGCCTGTAATAACATTCAATAAATGGAGCGAAGGGACACATACATTGTCATGGCAAACACTCAGAGGTCACGCAGCATCTGTGGGGAGAGAGGCAGAGTTAAAGTTTCAGGTGGATGAACTTTTGTCAGAACTGGATGATCTCAGAGATTTAACGGTTGAAACCATGTCCGTAGGCCGGGGAAAGAGCGAAAGGGAATGTCTGTGATAGGGTGGAAGGCAGGAGAGATTAAATGACAAAAGGGACGATGGTGCAAGACAAACGGTGGGTGGTAATGGGGCAGGTACAGGAACTAAAGCTGGTTCCCGTTCTGACAAAAGGTCACCCACCTGAGACAGTAACTTTCCCTCTCTCTCCACAGACGCTGCCCGACTTGGTTTGTGTTTTCCAGCACTTTCTGTTTGTATTTCAGATTTCCAGCATCCGGAGTATTTCGCTGTTGTTACACATTGTCGCGTGTTCGTCACTCAATGCTGCTCGGAGCTGGGAGCAGTTGCAGAAAATTAATCGCCTGACTGGCTGAAGGACTGGCTCCAGAGGCCAAACATTTTCAGACAAGCCAAGGCTGGCTTTCAGCCACGAGACCCTGCTCCTGTCGGAGAGCATCTTTGGCACTTTGCCTAATCGAGCAGAGACAGGTGCTGCCTGGACTGTCCGCCTGATGGTGGCTGGGTGCACCAACACATCTGTATCGCACCAGCTGCTGTGTGACCATGGGAGGCGACATGTTGCTCACATCTGTCCCTGTACATCACCCGGGGCTGGGAGGCCTCGAGTCGACAGAGTCAAAGTTTCCAGCATCAAAGAAGGAGCTGATGCAGAACGGGCTGGGGGCTACTGGAAAGAGCAGGCTGAGGGGGTGGGTGACCTGACAGAGGGATCTGTGTCATGTGTTTGCTTCATGGGTCCTTTGCTGAAGAATTCATAGCAACACATTGGTTTATTAACAAATGTTTAACAATCACACGACACATTAGCAGTTCCTCCACCAGGCTCACAACGACATACCTCATGATGGCCCAGACCCAACTGGCTGGGGTTTTATTGAATCTTGTGAACATCACATGACTGGCTAAGCCACTCACAACTCAACAGCTCTACAAACTTGTGAGCATGCTCACAGCTACATACATTACAATAGGGTAGACAGAGAGAAGATGTTTCCATTTGTGGGGGAATTGAAAACGTGGGGTCATCAACAATGTTCCCTGTAATTTGCGGGGGGTGGGGGAGGGGCTTTTACGGGCTGCACGACTCATTCAAAAATCTGCGCTGGCCGTTTTTTTTCAATTTGAAGCCGCTCGTTGGCTGTGCGGGACCCCCAGAGCGCTGTGTGACAGCATAGCCGTGCAGCTTAAAGGGAACATTGGTCATCGATATAAGATAGTCACCAATAAATACAACAGGAGAAACTTCTTCACCCAGAGAGTGGTGGGAATGTGCAACTCGCTACCACAGAGAGTGGTTTGAGGCAAATAACTTGGACGCATTGAAGGGGAAGCTGGATAAACACATGGGGGAGAAAGGAACAGAAGGATGTCCTGATGGGGTTGGATGGAAAGGGGTGGTAGGCGGCTCGTGTGGAGCAGAAACACGGGTGTGGACCAGTTGTGCCGAATGGACAGTTTCTGAGCTGCATGTTCTGTGTGATTCTGCAAGATGCCCAGTTCTGGAAGTGAAGTGAACGGCATATTATTTTATTCGTTCACGAGATGTGGGCGTCGCTGGCAAGGCCGGCATTTATTGCCCATCCCTAATTGATCCTTGAGAAGGTGGTGGTGAGCCGCCTTCTTGAACCGCTGCAGTCCGTGTGGTGAAGGTGCTCCCACAGTGCTGTTAGGGAAGGAGTTCCAGGATTGTGACCCAGCGACGATGAAGGAACAATGATATATTTCCAAGTCAGGATGGTGTGTGACTTGGAGGGAAACTTGGAGGTGGTAGTGTTCCCTTGTACCTGCTGCCCTTGTCCCTCTAGGTGGTAGAGGTCGCGGGTTTGGGAGGTGCTGCCGAAGAAGCCTTGGCGAGTTGCTGCAGAGCATCTTGTAGATGGTACACACTGCAGCCACGGTGCGCTGGTGGTGGAGGGAGTGAATGTTGAAGGTGATGGATGGGGTGTTAATCAAATGGGCTGCTTTGTCCTGGATGGTGTCGAGCTTCTTGAGTGTTGTTGGAGCTGCACTCATCCAGGCAAGTGGAGAGTATTCCATCACACTCCTGACTTGTGCCTTGTAGATGGTGGAAAGGCCTTGGGGAGTCAGGGGGTGAAACACTTGTTGAAGGATACTAGCCTCTGACCAACACTTGTTGCCACAGTATTTATGTGACAGGTTCAGCTCGCCTTCTGGTCAATGATACGCCCAGTAAGTTGATGTGAGGGGATTTAGCGATGGTAATGCCATTGAATGTCAAGAGGAGGTGGTTAGACTCTCGCTTATTGGAGATGGTCATTGCCTGGCACTTGTGTGGTGCGAATGTTACTTGCCACTTAATCAGCCCAAGCCTGAATGTTGTCCAGGTCTTGCTGCATGCGGGCATGGACTGCTCCATTATCTGAGGAGTTGCGAATGGAACTGAACAGTGTGCAGACATCAGCGAACATCCCCACTTCTGACCTTATGATGGAGGGAAGGTCATTGATGAAGCAGCTGAAGATGATTGGGCCTAGGACACTGCCCTGAGGAACTCCTGCAGCGATGTCCTGGGGCTGAGATGATTGACCTCCAACCACCACAACCATCTTCCTTTGTGCTAGGTATGACTCCAGCTAATGGAGAGTTTCCCCCCTGATTCCCATTGACTTCAGTTTTACTCGGGCTCCTCGATGCCATACTCAGTCAAATGTTGCCTTGATGTCGAGGGCAGTCACTCTCACCTCACCTGGAATTCAGCTCTTTTGTCCATGTTTGGACCAAGGCTGTAATGGGGTCTGGAGCCGAGTGATCCTGGCGGGACCCAAACTGAGCATCGGTGAGCGGGTTATTGGTGAGTAAGTGTCGATAGCACTGTCGATGAGTAGATTGGTGCGGCGGTAATTGGTCAGATTGGATTTGTCCTGCTTTTTGTGAACAGGACATACCTGGGCAGTTTTCCACACTGTCGAGTAGATGCCAGTGTTGTAGCTGTACTGGAACAGCTTGGCTAGAGGCGCGGCTAGTTCTGGAGCACAAGTCTTCAGCACGAAAGTGGGGATCTTTTCGGGGCCCATAGCCTTTGCTGTGTCCAGTGCGCTCAGCCGTTTCTTGATATCACGTGGAGCGAATTGAATTGGCTGAATAATGGCTTCTGTGACCATAATGTGACCATAACACAAAACAGTGCCGACACTGAAAACCTGAAGCCTAATCAGAAACTCTCGGCACCTCAGTAGGACCTGTGGAAGGAGCAGAGGAGGTAATATTTCAGGAGTGAGCCCATCGTGACAAGGCAATTAGACGCGTTTCTGGAGGGTCTTGGGATTGAGGGATGGGTAGGACTGGCGTAGGTAGGGAGGAGATCAGCCAAACAAGGGGATGAAAGTATTCGGGGTCGAAATCTGGTTGCTACCGCCGGCTGATACCGCCTGGGTGATGCGGCAACGGGGCGTAACAGCTGTGCGGTGGCGTTAGAAGGGAGTGCTGCCTGATGGGAAATTCGCTTGTGCTTTTTCGAGGGCGTAAGGATTTGCCGCCTCGACGACTACTGCCATCGAAATCCTGACCTCAGTTACACGGATCACGCCTCCTTGGCGCTGGTCTCGCCAAATTCACTTTTCCGCCTCGCTTACCGGCTGGCGGGGAACATGCCATAAAAAGTTGCCATTCACAAGTCGCGGTCAAGATTGTGGGGCGGTATTTAAAGGGAGTTGCAGCCGGGCCACAGAGGTCACGGTCAGTGCTGTGTTCTCTCCTCGCGGAGTGCGGAGGTGTTGGCGTGCTGCCACCACTCAGCTTCACAACTAGCATCTCGCAAACATTGCTGGCTTTCAGGTCGCTTCCATTAGCGACTAGCACATCATGGCTACCTTCTGCAACTTAACCGGGGCAGTGATGGCACACCACGTCATCCTGTGGCCAAGACTTGAAAGGCGCCGGCAACAGAGATGACCGATGGCCAATGTGGGTCCATGCCAGAGGTGAGGCCCCAGACCCCGGGGCAGGAGGCCATACAGACGCAGGGTTTGCCATGCACATTACTCTTGCCTTGATATATCCGAGGAGCAGTGCATAAGAAGGCTGCGGTTCCGTAAGGAGTTGGTCACCGAGCTCTGCCACCTCCTGCAGACATACCTGGCAGCTAACATCGGCACCAGGACCTCGCTAGCAGTGGCAGTGAAAGTGACAGCAGCCCTCAACTTCTCTGCTACCAGCTCCTTCCAGTCTCCTGTAGGCAGCATATGCAACATCCCGCAGTTTGCAGTACATTGCTGCATTCGCCAGGTGACCGACGTTCTCTACAGCCAACGAATGGACTACATCAAGTTCAGCATGTCCAGGGAAGACCTGGATGAGCGCTCTCGTGGCTTCATCAGGATAGTGGGCTTCCCCAGGGTTCAGAGGACCATTGATTGTACCCATCCGGCATTGATGGCCCCGCCCCAAGATGGAGAGGTATTTCGCAATCACAAGGGATACCACTCCCTCAATGTTCAGCTGCTCTGCGATCACAGGCAGATAATCCTGGCTGTCAATGCCCGCTCTCCTGGCAACTGCCATGATGCCTTCGTACTGCGGGAGAGCAGTGTGTCACGATTGTTCCAGTCACTGCATGAAGACCATGCCTGGCTCATCAGCGACAAAGAATATGGTGTGGCCCCTTGGATCATGACATCCCTCAACAATCCCACCTCCCCTGCCAAGCAGCACTATAACGGCAGCCATAACGCAAGGTTGGCATGCAGGTACAGCAGGCAGTTAAGAAAGCAAATGGCATGATAGTCTTCATAGCGAGGGAATTTGAGTACAAGGGCAGGGAGGTGTTACTACAGTTGTACAGGGCCTTGGTGAGGCCACACCTGGAGTATTGTGCATAGTTTTGGTCTCCTAACTTGAGGAAGGACATTCTTGCTATTGAGGGAGTGCAGCGAAGGTTCACCAGGCTGATTCCCGGGATGGCAGGACTGACATATCAAGAAAGACTGGATCAACTGGGATTGTATTCACTGGAGTTCAAAAGAATGAGAGGGGATCTCATAGCAACGTTTACAATTCTGACAGGTTTAGACAGGTTAGATGCAGGAAGAATGTTCCCAATGTTGGGGAAGTCCAGAACCAGGGGTCACAGTCTAAGGATAAGGGGTAAGCCATTTAGGACCGAGATGAGGAGAAACTTCTTCACCCAGAGAGTGGTGAACCTGTGGAATGCAGAAAGTTGTTGAGGCCAATTCACAAATATATTCAAGAAGGAGTTAGATGTAGTCCTTACTACTAGGGGGATCAAGGTGTAAGGCGAGAAAGCAGGAATGGGGTACTGAAGTTGCATGTTCAGCCATGAACTCATTGAATGGTGGTGCAGGCTCGAGGGGCCGAATGGCCTACTCCTGCACCTATTTTCTATGTTTCTATGTTTCTATGTTTCTATGCAACTAGTACCATTATCGAGCAAACTATCGGGGTCCTGAAGTAGCATTTCCGCTGCCTTGACCACTCTGGGGGTGGGGGGGTGGGGGCGGGGGGCATTGCAGTACTCACCTGATAGAGTCTCCATCTTCACCATTGTGCGCTGCACGCCGCACAACCCGGCCCTCATGACGGGCCAGCCATTACCACCAGGGATGGATCTTCCACCTCAAGAGGGCGACAATGATGAGGAGGAAGATGCTTCAACCAAGGAAAAGGCAGCCTGACAACGTTACGGCTGCAAGGGCTGCCCGTCAGAGACTCATCGCGCATCGATTCCAGTGAATGATACAATATGTGCAGAATGGTCAGCCTATTCACCTGGCGATCTGCTGAAGATATCGCGCCCTGCCCTCCAAGTCGCTGAGTAGCAAGTGGCAAGACAAGATTGTAACAAATTTTAATAATTTTTATTTACAACCAAAACCATAGTGTGTTATAAAGAAGTGCTAAAGGACGTTATCATCCACAGCAAACAATAATTGATACCAGACCCCGTGAAACATTGTCACCCTCATCCACGTGCAACGATTCACACTAGTTCATATTCGAACAAGGACCCCATCTCTGGCCACTATCATACAATTCTTTATTGGCTCATGCAAGTGCAACTATTGACATGAGTTCATATTCGAGCAAGGTCATCTCTGGCCACTAGCGCACATATACTTAGTGAATCTTTCTCAGTGCTTTCCCACCCCTTTCCTTCTCACCCATCTATGGCTCCTCCTCAATGGGGTCTCAGTGCCTGCAGCAAAGCTGGTAGAAGATCACACTGTTGGCGCCGCTGCCACAGCTGATGGCCAAGCAGGATGTTCCCCAGCAGATTGTGCCCTAGAAGGCCCGGCTGCGGTGCCACCCAGCATGGGTGGCAGCACTCTGGTGGATGGGTTGCAGAGAGCGGCAGGGGCAAGGACGGAGTGATGTCATCCTGACAGAGGACATCACGTTCCAACAGGCCCAACATTCTGCTATTCCCCTGGGGCAGAGACTCAGCATCTGGAGCTATCTGGCTGAGCACAGGTTGCTGCCGTGCTTTGCCAATGTTAGTTCCCCGTGGGGTCCCAGACACGATGGCAGCGGTCAGTGCCCGCGTGGGTTCAAGTTGGCTCTGCATCAGGGCAGACTGGGACTGCAGCACACCACAGAGTTGATTGATGCCACCACGCACTGACGACATGAAAGTCTGCGGGCCTACCATAGCGCCGGCCTGGTGTTCAATGGCTACTGCCACATCAGCCGCATCCGTGCCACCATGTCTGGGACCCCATGGTCACTCGACGCATCCAACATCTGTTGGTATCTACTAAGGATCGGCTCGACGGGCTGCTGAGACCCATGTGCACCAGTTGAGGCGGACTTTTCCATCCTCGCAGCCAGTGCATCAATATTCTCGGGCACCCTTGACAATACACCCAGCAGATCGCTGTGCCATATTCTCTAATTCGGGCAGCGTGCTGCTGAGCATCGCTCAGATGCACACTCACCCTCCGGGGAACTGGCCCCCTGCTTTCCCCTTCCCCATGGCGTTGCTGCAGGCCACTGGGTCCTGGAGCATCACCCACCTCCATCTCCCCGACCACACCTTCCTCCCAAAAGCTGTTGGCCCACTCTCTGAGGCCGCTGGCTCCTCCGTGATCTCCAGAGAGGTGTCCTCTGTTCTCCTCCTCCTCTCCACCATCATCCGCAGTGGAAGGCTGATGTGCAGACCCCTGGCCGTCCAAGTCATCATCTGAAAGCTCAAAGCCAGAGAAGGGTGGTTACCTGCAGGGGAGGGGGACCAGGACTGGGAACGGTGCAGAAATGCCAGTCTGGTGGATAATGATGAAGAATTATGGTGTCCAGGGCTAAGTGGCCTGCTGGAGGCTGCAAAGGAACTGAACAAACGGTCGCTGTCCCGAGGGGCTCGGCCTGACCCACCGCCACCACACCCACTTGTGCTCTCATCAGGGCCGAGACACGTTCCTCCGAAGGAGTCAGGGGTTGGACCGCAAAGTGTGCTCCGCTCTGAACCTGGTCTCGTCTGATCTGTGCGAGCTTGGCCTGCAAGATGAAAGAGAACGTCAGAGTTAGCAGCCTTCTCTCCGTCTGTCCGAAGTGCCTCACATAGTTCAGAACATGTTAGTGTATGAGAGTGTTTAAAGGTCGATGGAACTTCCATTAGCTGCGAGTACTTGTGGCAATGCTTGAATGAGGGCGGGTTGGGGGGGGGGGGGGGGCGAGGTCCTCACAGTTACTGTGAGGATCGCGCCTTCCAGACGCAGATGAAGACTGAGGAGGTAACGAGATGAGGGATGGGTCTTCACAACGGAGCAGGAAGGTTAACAGCGCACGTAGGCCCTTGGAGTGGGTGAGGCTGCAAATGCGAACCTTGCATTCGGCCTCACCCACGTAGAGCATGGGGTCCGACACATTCACATTGCGGAGAGACTGCACATTGAGCTCAGAGCGTGGCATGCTCAGGTTAATGTCAACTATATTCGCCCTCAGCGACCGAGTCACGGCGATCCACTTCTGGCGACATTGGGTCGCTGTCCTGGGCACTGTGTCACTCGCTGACATGTCCGGGGCTGTGGCCTCTGCCCTCAGTAGTTCCCGACGCCTCTCCAGGGCATCCAGCAGGGCACCTACGGCGGCGGTGGATGAACACGCAGGTGAGCTGCTGCTCCATCGGCCATCTTCACCCAGAGCGAGTACGTAGGAAGGGAAGGTACCCACGAGGCGGTGTCGCGCCCAATCGCCGCCTCCATTGAATCCCGGTGGCGGCAGTGTGTCTGTGGCGCAGTTACAAATGATGATTGCCGCCTGGATGTTGCCGCCTCACTTACCGCCTCCAGAGCAGCGCGCAACGCCCGATTTCAAGCTGCAAGCCCCTTTGCAGGCGGAAGGAAGGAAAGGTACGCACGAATTTCGTGGTTGGAGGCGGCAACTGGCCCCCGACAGTAGAATTTCCATTCAGACGGTGACACTGCCTTAGAAACGACCGCACCGAATTTCCACTCCTTCGGCTTTTCCCGTTGGTGAAAGTTCTTGTGTTCTGAATCGTGCCATTAAGTGACATGTGCTGTGTCCTGTGAAGATTGATTGAGCATACTCGGTCGATATTCTCTCGAGTTTAGAGGAATGAGAGCTGACCTCATTGAAACATTAAAAAAATCTTAAAGTTCAGAGATAGTTTTCCCAGCTGGGGAATCTAGAACTCGGGGTCAGGATAAGGGGTCGGCCATTGAGGACTGAGGTGAGGAGGAATTTCTTCACTCAGAGGGTGGTGAATCTTTGGAATTCTCTGCCCCAGAGGGCTGTGGAGACTCAGTCGTTCAGCAGGTTCAAGACAGCGGTCGATAGATTTTTGGGAACGAAGGGAATCAAGGGATTATGGGGATAGTGCAGGATGTGGAGTTGAGGTCGATGATCAGCCATGATCTTATTGAAGGCTCGAGGGGCTGCATAGCCAACTCCTCCTCTTTCTTATACTCCTGTGTAAAAACATGGATGTGTTTAATCGCAACACGAAAAGCTCTGATTGGTTCCCTTGGATGAGAAGCCCTGATTGCTGATTGGTCCCCTTGAAGTACAAGACACACCCAGCAGTTTCACTGAAATGTGTAATTAACTCCTCCCTATCGACGTAACCTGTGACTTTGCAAAGTGTCATTCGAACCATTCTGACTGCCAACTCCAGACAGAACAGAGCTCACTTGGAATAGCCTCGCGGCTTAAGACCTTCTCCACCCACCCCTTCCAAACATGTTCCAGGCCACACCACCAAGATCCTGACCTATACCCCCAAGATTTTGACATTCTCCCACCCCCCCGCCCCAGAAAAATACCTGACCTTCCACACGTCACCCAGCACAACTTCCTGACCTTCTCTCCCCCCGCCCCCAAGTTCCTTACTACCTTCCCCTGCCCAAGTTCCTGATCTCCTCTCTCTCCCCCCGCCCCCCGAGTTCCTGATCTCCTCTCTCCCCCCCACCCTGAGTTCCTGATCTCCTCTCTCCCCCCCCCGAGTTCCTGATCTCCTCTCTCCCCCCCACCCCGAGTTCCTGACCTCCTCTCTCCCCCCCACCCCGAGTTCCTGATCTCTTCTCTCCCCCCCCCGAGTTCCTGATCTCCTCTCTCCCCCCCCCCGAGTTCCTGATCTCTTCTCTCCCCACCCCCCCCGAGTTCCTGATCTTCTCTCCCCCCGCCCCCAAGTTCCTTACTACCTTCCCCTGCCCAAGTTCCTGATCTCCTCTCTCTCCCCCCGCCCCCCGAGTTCCTGATCTCCTCTCTCCCGCCCCAAGTTCCTGATCTCCTCTCTCTCCCCCCGCCCCCCCGAGTTCCTGATCTCCTCTCTCCCCCCCCAAGTTCCTGATCTCCTCTCTCCCCCCCACCCCGAGTTCCTGATCTCCTCTCTCCCCCCCAAGTTCCTGACCTCCTCTCTCCCCCCCACCCCGAGTTCCTGATCTCCTCTCTCCCCCCCCAAGTTCCTGACCTCCTCTCTCCCCACCACCCCGAGTTCATGACCTCTCTCCCCCCCCCCAAGTTCCTGACCTTCTCTTACCCCCACCCCTGAGTTCCTGACCTCCTCTCTCCCCCTCATCCCAATTTCCTGATATCTTCTTTTCCACCACGACCCCGAGTTCGTGACATCCTCTCTCTCCCATCCAGCTCTCTCTGTCTCTCTCTCTCTCTCTCTCTGTTCCTCTCTCTGTCTCTCACTCTCACTCTCTCTCTCTCTCTCTGTCCCTCTCTCTCTGTCTCTCTATTCCTTTCTCTTTTTGTCTCTCTCCCACTCTCTCACCTTCTGTCCTTCTCTCTCTCTCTCTCTCTGTCCCTCGCTCTCTCACTCTCTCTCTCCCCCCTCTCTCTCTCGTTGTCTCTCTCTCTCTCTGTCCCTCTCTCTCTGTCTCTCTCTCTCACCCTCTCTCCCTCTCTCTCGCTTTCTGTTCCCCTCTCTCTCTCACACACAAACACTCCTGTTCCTCGCTCTCTCTGTCCCTCTCTCTCTCTCTCTCTCCCTTGGTCTCTCTCTCAATCTCTGTCTCTCTCTCTCTCTGTCCCTCTCTCTCACCATGTGACCGTCGCTCTCTTTGACTCTCTCTTTCACTCTCTGTTGTCCTCGCTCTCTCCCTCTCTCTGAATGCCTCTCTCTGAATGTCTCTCTCTATCACCCTCTGTCCGTCTCTGCCTTTCTGCATCCTTCTCTCTGTGTCTTTCTCTCTCTCTCTGTCATTCTCTCTCTCTCTCTCTCTCCCTGTCCCTTTCTCACTCTCACCCTCTGTCTCTGTCACTCTCATTCTCTCTCTCTTTCTCTCTCTCTCTGTGTCTCACTCTGTCCACCTCTCTCTCTCTGTCTCTCTCCACCACATTCTGTCCCACCCACTCTCTGTGTCCCTCTATCTCACCCTCTGTCACTCTCTCTCAGACACTTTCATAATAACATAAGAAATAGGAGCAGTAGGCATTTGGCCCCTCGAACATGCTCCGCCATTTAATAAGATCATGGCTGATCTGATCTTGGCCTCAACTCCAGTTCCCTGCCCCTCTCCCCATAACCCTTGACTCCCTTATTCTTCAGAAATCTGTCTATCTCCACCTTAAATATATTCAATGACCCAGCCTCCACAGCTCTCTGAAGTAGAGAATTTTAAAGATTCACGACCCTCTGAGAAAATAAATTCCTCCTCATCTCAGTTTTAAATGGGCGACCCCTTATTCTGAAACTATGCCCCCTAGTTCTAGATTCCCCCACGAGGGGAAACATCATCTCTGCATCTACCCTGTCAAGCTCACTCAGAATCTTGTACGTTTCAATAAGATCACCTCTCATTCTTCTAAACTCCAATGAATATAGGCCCATCCTGCTCAACCTTTTTTCATAAGACAACCCCCTCATCTCAGGAATCAACCTCGTGAATCTTCACAGAACAGCCTCCAATGCAAGTATATCCTTCCTGAAATACAGAGACCAAAACTATACGCAGTACTCCAGGTGTGGCCTCACCAATACCCTGTACAGTTGTAGCAGGACTTCTCTGCTTTTATACTCTATCCCCCTTGCAATAAAGGCCAACATTCCATTTGCCTTCCTGATCACTTGCTGTACCTGCATACTAACTTTTTATGTTTCATGTACAAGGACCCCCAGGTCCCTCTGTACCACAGAATTTTGTAATCTCTCCCTAATAATTAGCTTTTTTATTTTTCCTACAAAAGTAGAGAACCTCGCATTTTCCCACATTATACACCATCTGCCAAATTTTTGCCCACTCACTTAGCCTGTCTATATCCCTTTGCAGATTCTTTGCGTCCTCCTCACAACTTGCTTTCCCGCCCATCTTTGTATCATCAGCAAACTTGGCTACATTACACTCGGTCCCTTCATCCAAGTCATTAATATAGATTGTAAATAGTTAAGGCCTCAGCACCGATCCCTGCGGCACTCCACTAGTCACTGTTTGCCAATGGAAAATGACCTATTTATCCCGATTCTCTGTTTTCTGTTAGTTAGCCAATCCTCTATCCATGGTAATATATTACCCCTAATCCTGTGATCTCTTATCTTGTGCAGTAACCTTTTATGTGGCACTTTATCGAATGACTGCTGGAAATCCAAATACACCACATCCACTGGTTCCCCCTTATTCACCCTGCTCGTTACATCCTCAAAGAACTCCAGCAAATTTATCAGACACGATTTCCCTTTCATAAAACCATGCTGACTCTGTTTGACTGCATTATGATTTTCTAAATGTCCTACTTCCTTAATAATGGACTCTAGCATTTTCCCAACCACAGATGTTAGGCTAACTGGTCTATAGTTTCCTGCTTTCTGTCTCCCTCCTTTTTTAAATGGGGGGGTTACATTTGCCCTTTTCCAATCCACTGGGACCTCTCTAGAATTCAGGGAATTTTGGTAGATTACAAACAATGCATCCACTATCTCTGCAGCCACCTCTTTTAAGATGCTAGGATGCAGGCCATCAGGTCCAGGGGACTTGTCCACCACTGGTCCCATTAATTTGCCGAGCAGTTTTCTCTAGTGATAGTGATTGTTTTAAGTTCCCCACTCCCAATAGCCCCTTGATTATCCATTATTGGGATGTTTTTAGTGTCTTCTACCGTGAAGAACGATACAAATTATTTGTTCAAAGTCTCTGCCATTTCCCTGTTCCCCATTATTAATTCCCCAGTCTCACCCTCTAAGGGACCAATGTTTACTTTATCTGCTTGTTTCCTTTTTATATTCCTGTAGAAACGCTTACTGTCTGCTTTTATATTTCTTGCCTGTTTACTCTCATAATCTATCTTCTCTCTCTTTATTATTTTTTTAGTTGTCCTTTGCTAGTTTCTAAAAATGTCCCAATCCTCTGGACTTCCACTAATCTTCACAACTTTGTATGCCTTTGTTTTCAATTTGATTCCATCCTTTACTTCCTTAGTTAGCCACAGATGGTTCATCCTTCTCTGAGAGTCTTTCTTTCTCACTGGAATATATCTTTGCTGGGAGTTATGAAGTATCTCCTTAAATGTCTGCCACTGCTGTTTTCCCAGTCCACTTTAGCCAACTCTGTTTTCCTATTTTGTAATGGCCTTTATTTAAGTTTAAGACACTAGTTTCAGACCTAAGTTTCTCACCTTCAAACTGAATGTGAAATTCTACCATGCTATGATCACTCTTCCCAAGAGGATCTTTTACTATGAGATGATTAACTAATCCTGTCTCATTACACATTATCAGATCGAAAAGAGTCGGCTCCCTGGTTGGTTCCACAAACGTATTGTTCTAAGAAACCATCCCAAATACACTCTATCAACTCTTCCTCCTTTGCCAATTTGATTTGTCCAATCTATATGAAGATTAAAATCACCCATGATTATTGCTGTACCTTTCTTACAGGGATGAGGGACTTCAGTTACTTGGATAAACTGGAGAAGCTAGGGTTGTTCTCCTTGGAGCAGAGAGGAGATTTGATCGAGGTGTTCAAAATCATGAGGGGTCTGGACAGAGTAGAGAGAGAGAAACTGTTCCCATTGGTGGAAGCGTCGAGAACCAGAGGACACAGATTTAAGGGGATTGGCAGAAGAACCAAAGGCGACATGAGGAAAAACTTTTTTACGCAGCGAGTGGTTAGGATCTGGAATGCACGGCCTGAGAGGGTGGTGGAGGCAGATTCAAACGCGGCTTTTAAAAGGAATTGGATAAGTACCTGAAGGAAAATAAATTGCAGGGCTACGGGGAAAGGGCGGGGGAGTGGGACTGGCTGAGGTGCTCTTGCAGAGAGCCGGCACAAGCTCGACGGGCCGAATGGCCTCCTTCTGTGCTGTAACCATTCTATGATTCTAACTGATGCCTTTACAAGCACCCAACTTTCCCCCACTTGGCCTCGGAGCTCTAAGTGCTCGGAGATTTAAGTGCTCGGCCCTCAGGGGGCCCAAAGGTTGAAAAATGAGACAGAGCAGCGAGTGTTAGCAGCACAGACGCAGAACTCTTTCTCTGCTGAGGTTAGTTTAAATGTGACCTCCTGGCACTGTCGCACCCAGGCTTCACACCACGCCGGCGAGAGGGGGGGAAGACCTCCATCGCACTGGGTCCAGGGAAAGAAGCTCCGGCAAAGTCTCACTGTGAAGCTCTGCACACGGTAAGAGTCTGGTGCTCTAGTTTGTGACCTGTGTGTTGCACGTTGCCTTGTGGTTGGTCTTATTGAAACGTATAAGATTCTAAGGCTGCTTGACAGGGTAGAGAATGTTTCCCCTCATTGGGGAATCTAGAACTAGGGGGGATAGTTTCAGAATAAGGGGTCGCCCATTTAAAACGGAGATGAGGAGGAATTTCTTCTCTCAGAGGGTTGTGAATCTTTGGAATTCTCTACCCCAGAGGCTGGTCCATTGAACATATTTAAGGTGGAGATAGACAGATTTTTGAATGATAAGGGAGTCAAGGGTTATTGGGAGCGGGCAGGGAAGTGGAGTTGAGGCCAAGATGAGATCAGCCATGATCTTATTAAATGGTGGAGCAGGCTCGAGGAGCCAAATGACCTACTCCTGCTCCTATTTCTGATCTTCTTCTGTGGCAGAGTTTGGGGCGATCGATAACCGTGATTGGCACCGCAGGGTAACCCTTGCCAAGCGGCAGAGCGATGCTCCGGGAGATCACGGGTCTGTGTGACCCGATGGATGAGCCCGTCTCCGCCAGTGCCTCTCGCAACACCTGCCCTTCCCGGCACAGTGCGCAGGAAGATATCCAGCAGGTCCGTACAAGAAAGGTCAAGTGGCTGTCGCAATATCCCAGCAAGGCTCGGGCGACGGCAGTAAAGAGAGACAGATGTGGAAACTTGCTGGGAGTGCAAAGTGTCAGCCTCTGAGAGAGAAGTCACGGCAGGTTAACAACTTGGGTTGTGACAGTGGATTTTGAGCCCAAACGTTAAGCTGTCGGTGTGCAATGTAGACATTGTGCGATAGTGTCAAAGTGTCGGCTGTGGCTAACTAAGTGGGTAACACTCTCGCCTCGGAGTCAGAAGGTTGTGGGTTCGAGTCTCACTCCAGGGACTTAAACATAAAAATCTAGGCTGACACTCCAGTGCAGTACTGAGGGAGTGCCATCTTTCGCATGAGACGTTAAGCTGCTGTGTGTGGGAGCTTGCTGTGCGCAAATTGGCTGTCGTGTTTCCCACATTACAACAGTGGCAACACTCCAAAAGTACTTCATTGGCTGTAAAGCGCTCTGAGACATACTGAGATCAGGAAAGACGCTGTATAAATGCAAGTCTTTCTTTCTATCTCCTGTCTTTAATGTACAGAAGGATCAATTATCGATACAGTTTAACTTTCTATCAGATCTTCCATTCTCAACTCTTGCCGTTTTTATTTTAAAATCTTCATTAAGCCTGAAGTTAACCTTTTTTTGGGTGGTATTTTTAACGACTTTTGGATGCTTGACATAAGGTGACTCTAAAATATCCAATACAGCGGCAGGATTTACTCAGGAGCAGTTGAAAGAAAGACATAGGGCTAGATATTCGGCACATCATCGCCCATTTATCGCCTATTTTGTACCCATATAAGCGCCGAGATACAGGCTATCGTCCATATTTGCTGAAAAGTGGAAACTAGCGCCCGATTATCGCCCATTTACTGCCGGCCCAACTTTCGGCACACAGGAATGAGCTGCATTGCCCGACCTACTTTAAAAAAAAATGAAGTCATCCTCATGCAAGCCTGAGAATAGTGCTTATAATGGAAACTTGTGTCCAATTATGGCCCAGGTTATCGCCGAGTTTTACTTTCGGCATTTCGCCGACAATTCGCCCAAACGATCGTCGGCCCAAGGATACGCTGAAGAAAAGCTGCAATAACTCGGCACTACGGGGAGGATCTGTAGTAAAAGGCTGGCAGGAGAATCAATTTGTGAGTGATTTTAAGGCAGCGGGTGGGGTGCAAGGAGAGGGCGGGGAGCGAGGGACAGGTGGGGAACGAGGGGCAGGGAGTGAGGGGCGGGCGGGGTGCGAGGGGCGGGGAGCGAGGGGCGGGCGGGGAATGAGCGGCAAAGGGGGGAATGAGGGGCAGGGAGTGAGGGACGGACGGGGAACGAGGGGCGGGGAGCGAGGGGCGGGGAGTGAGGGGCGGGTGGGGAACGAGGGGCGGGGAGCGAGGGGCGGGGAGTGAGGGGCGGGTGGGGAACGAGGGGCGGGGAGCGAGGGGCAGGCGGGGAGCAAGGGGCAGGCGGGGATCGAGGAGCGGCCAGGGAGCGAGGGGCAGGCGGGGAGCGAGGGGTGGGCGGGGAGTGAGGGGCAGGGGGGAAGCGAGGGGCGGGGAGCGAGGGGCAGGCAGGGAACGAGGGGCGGGGAGCGAGGGGTGGGCGGGGAGCGAGAGGCAGGCGGGGAGCGAGGGGCAGGCGGGGAGCGAGGGGCGGGGAGCGAGGGGCGGGGAGCGAGGGGTGGGCGGGGAGCGAGGGGTGGGGAGCGAGGGGCGGGGAGTGAGGGGCAGGTGGGGAGCGAGGGGCGGGGAGCGAGGGGTGGGCGGGGAGCGAGGGGCGGGGAGCGAGGGGTGGGGAGCGAAGGGTGGGCGGGGAGCGAGGGGTGGGGAGCGAGGGGCGGGGAGCGAGGGGCGGGTGGGGAGCGAGGGGCGGGGAGCGAGGGGCAGGTGGGGAGCGAGGGGTGGGGAGCGAGGGGTGGGCGGGGAGCGAGGGGTGGGGAGCGAGGGGCGGGCGGGGAGCAAGGGGCGGGGAGCGAGGGGCAGGTGGGGAGCGAGGGGCGGGGATCGAGGGGTGGGCGGGGAGCGAGGGGTGGGGAGCGAGGGGTGGGCGGGGAGCGAGGGGTGGGGAGCGAGGGGCGGGCGGGGAGCGAGGGGCGGGGAGCGAGGGGCAGGTGGGGAGCGAGGGGCGGGGAGCGAGGGGTGGGCGGGGAGCGAGGGGTGGGGAGCGAGGGGTGGGCGGGGAGCGAGGGGTGGGGAGCGAGGGGTGGGGAGCGAGGGGTGGGCGGGGAGCGAGGGGTGGGGAGCGAGGGGTGGGCGGGGAGCGAGGGGCAGGTGGGGAGCGAGGGGCTGGCGGGTGGGGTTCGAGGGGTGGGCGAGCGGGGGGAGGAAGAGAGATGGGGAGGGAGGGGGGATAGAGAGAAACATGGGGGGGAAGAGAGAGACATGAGGGGGAGAGAGATAGGGAAGTTGGCCAGGGGGGGATCGGAGGGGAGAGAGCGAACTCAGGGATGACATCTCATGTTCTTCCAACCCCCTTTACACCCACAGTGGATGAAGTCACAAAACTGTCACTATTCACTACATACCCAATAAACCTGTTAACAATCCATGACCCACACACAATGCTCCATCTATGACCGGGTAGAGCGGGGGCGGGGAGGTTATGGGACTTTAGCTGGAGGAGGAGAGACATACACTTGAGCTGGGGGGGGGTTGGGGTGGGGGCGAGACAACTTGAGATCGGGGGAGCGGAGGGTTGAACTTGGGCTGGGGGTGTCAGGGACTTCGGACCGTTGGAGGGGGTTTGCTGGGATCTCTATGCTCTCTGTGACTGCAGTGGAGTTCTGAAGTCAGAATGGCTCGAATTGCCCTTTGTAAAGTCACTCAGAACTTAGCCTGGGCGGTTCCAATTACACAGCCCAGAGAAACTTCTGCGTGCAGCTTATCCCCCAAGGGGACCAATCAGCAATCAGATCATGTGATCATGGAGAGCCAATCAGCCAGAACCACAGTGCAAATAATCACTTCCTTTTCTCTTTCTCTGACCTTGTGTGTTCTTTGACATCCAGGGGGCTCTAGATTTGTTAGTCCCACCCTTTTTCTTTAAGGGAACATACTTGCTCTGTACCCTCAGGATCTCCGCCTTGAATGCCTCCCACTGCTCTGACACTGATTTACCGTTTCCAGTCCACTTTGGCCAAATCCCATCTCAGCTCAGCAAAATTGGCTTTACCTCAATTGAGAACTTTTATTCCTGGTCCCCCTTTGTCCTTTTCCATAACTACCCTAAATCTTACTGAATTATGATCACTAGCACCAAAATGCTCTCCCAATAATATCCCTGATGGGGTGGCACTGTTTGTTGTGATATTTATTCTTCCTGTGGATGACAGGAAGTTCTGTCGGACAATGCATGTACATTTTGTAAATCAAAATAAAAGTAATAAAATGTAGCAGACACATCAGTTCCCAGGGTCTGTCCCCCAACTGCGCCGAGTTAACTGGTCTCAGCAAGGCCATCAGGAGGGGCGCTAGCATATCCCTCAGTGCCCTTGGGCTAGCAAGGAAACTGTTAGCAAAGGAGCTGCCTATCGCCATCCCACGATTCCTGGTGCAAGGTGCCCGTGCTGGGCATCAAGCAAGGACACGATTGAGCTCGGCCGTCACGATGCCCCCCATGGTTGATTGGCCTGTTGATGATTGTTCTCTTGGCTCACAACAGATTGCCAAGGTACTGGTGGGTCACTGATGCTAATGGAACTATGCACCAGCTCTGGGAGAGAGGGAAAGAGAAACATGGGAGGGGAATGTGGGAGGGGAAGATTTTCGATTAATAATGTGTAATGGAAAAAGATGTCAGCTGTGGCTCAGTGGGTAGCACTCTCTTCTCTGAGTCAGAAGAATAAGAACATAAGAAATAGGAGCAGGAGTAGGCCATACGGCCCCGCGAGCCTGCTCCACCATTTAATACGATCATGGCTGATCCGATCATGGACTCAGCTCCACTTCCCTGCCCGCTCCCCATAAACCCCTTAATCCCTTATCGTTTAAGAAGCTGTCAATTTCTGTCTTAAATTTATTCAATGTCCCAGCTTCCACAGCTCTCTGAGGCAGCGAATTCCACAGATTTACAACCAAGCTTGTGGGTTCAAGTCCCACTCCAGAGACTTGAGCACAAAAATCCAAGCTGATCTAAGCTGATGCTCCAGTGCAGTGCTGAGGGAGCGCTGCACTGTCGGAGGTGCAGTCTTTCGGATGAGACGCTAAACTGAGGCCCCGTCTGCTCTCTCAGGTGGATGTAAAAGATCCCACGGCCATCATTTCGAAAAGGAGCAGGGGAGTTATCCCCGGTGTCCTGGGCCAATATTTATCCCTCAATCAACATAACAAAAACAAATTTTCTGGTCATTAACACACCGCTGTTCTGTGGGAGCTTGCAGTATGCAAATTGGCTGCTGTGTTTCCTACATGGTAACAGTGACTACACTTTGAAAAATACTTCATTAGCTGTAAAGTTTTCGAGGGGTCCAGTGGTCAGGAAAGGCACTATTAACATGCAAGTCATTCTTTACTATATGGTGTAAATGTATTACTCAATCCAGACAACTTGAAATGAAATGTAAAGTCTTTAAACACAACCTAATCATTGTATATGAGAGAGAGAGAGAGAGAGAGGGAGGAAGAGGAAAAGATCTTGGTGAAAAAGTATTCATTGGGTCATAAAATCAGATAGCGCAGGAGGAGGCCATTGGGCCCATTGTGCCTGTGTCAGTTGTTTGACAGAACGATACAATTAGTCCCCCTCCTCCGCACTTTCCCCATAATACGGCAAAATACATCCATTTTCTGTACAATCTGGTGGCAAAATCGAAGACTGTGATCCCAGGAAAATGTGGGAAATTCTTCCAGAAGATGTAATTTATACAGTGCCTTTCGGCGAGTAAAACCTTCCACAGCACTTCACAGGATCGTTAACGGAAAACATTTTTTGACACCGAACCAGATAAGGAGATATTAGGGACAGATGATAGGTCACAGCAGTTGGCTTTTAAGGAGTATCTTAAAGGAGGAGAGAGAGATGGAGAGGTTTCGGGAGGTGTAATGGAGCTCCATCTAGTGGACTACTGCGGTAATGCACGTATTGATATTTGTAATAACGGGATCATGTGCTGCACAGAGAGGTCTTAAGCGGAGTGGAGTTAAACAGAGTGGTTTATTCGGGAATTTGGAAAGAGTGGGAATTTGGAGAAGAGGGGTAAGATTAAAGTCAATTGAAAAAGTAAAAATAGGCAAGTGATATTTCACTAGATGCTGGGTTGGTCAGTTTTTTCTCTCTTGGACATTGGTTTAAATTAAGAGCTGGGATTATAAACTAAAAGTTCAAAATTTAAAATCTTAAGTAATTGAATACATTAGAGATGGCAGGGCAGGTGGTGATTTCTGCTGTCTGCAGCTCGACAAACTTTGGCTCCGTGTTGATGAGTTGGAATCCGAGCCGCAGACACTACGATACATCAGGGAGGGGGAGAGTTACCTGAACGCCTCGATCCAGCAGCAATTAGATGAATCAATTCAAATTCGATCCGTGGTCAGGGACAGGAGGGTGTGACTACGAGTCAGGAAGGTATGGGGACCCAGGAGGTAGTGATGGAGGAGCCTCAGCCCTTGCTCTTGTCCAACAGGGTCCGAGGCTGTTACTCCCCGTGTGGACGAGAACAGGGGCTGTAGGGAGGATGAGCAAACTGACCACAGCACCGTGGTACAGGGGGCCATTCAAGTGGGAGGAGTAAAAAGAAACTTTGTAGTGGTAGGAGACAGTATATTCGGCAGATAGATACTGTTCCCTGCAGCCGAGAGCGTGAGTCCCGAAGGCAGTGTTGGCTACCTGGTGCCAGGGTTAAGGACATCTCCTCTGGGCTGGAGAGGAACTTGGAGTGGGAGGGGGAAGATCCAGTTGCCACGTGGCTACGAATGACATAGATAGGACAAACAAAGAGGTTCTGCTGAGGGATTATGAGCAGCTCGGGGCCAAATTAAAAAGCAGAACCACAAAATTAATAATCCCTTTATTGCAAGGGGGATGGGGTATAAAAGCAGAGAAGTCCTGCTACAACTGTACAGGGTATTGATGAGGCCACACCTGGAGTACTGCGTGCAGTTTTGGTCTCCGTATTTAAGGAAGGATATACTTGCATTGGAGGCTGTTCAGAGAAGGTTCACTAGATTGATTCCGGAGATGAGGGGGTTGACTTTTAGGTTGAGTACGTTGGGCCTATACTCATTGGAGTTCAGAAGATGAAACTTATAACATAATGAGGTGGCTCGACAAGGTGGATTCAGAGAGGATATTTCCACTCAGGGGAAACTAAAACTAGGGGAGATAGAATAAGGGGTCGCCCATTTAAATCTGAGATGAGGAGGAATTTCTTCTCTCGGAGGGTTGTAAATCTATGGAATTCTATGCCCCAGAGAGCTGTGGAGGCTGGGTTATTGAATATAGTTAAGGCGGGAGATCGACAGATTTTTGAGTGATAAGGAAGTAAAGGAGTATGTGGAGCGGGCGGGGAAGTGGAGCTGAGTCCATGATCAGATTAGCCATGATCTTATTAAATGGCGGAGCAGGCTCGAGGGGCCAAATGGCCTATTCCTGCTCCTATTTCTTAAGTTCTCATGTTCAATCCCAATGAACAATCTACATGTAACCTTTGCTTCACCCTGGGAGGCCATGTCCACGGTTGTAATGGTATGATGGTAGTTTCTTGCTTACCGATTGACATGTTGTGTCGTCACTAATGATGTACTCTATGGGGCCGAAATACAGGCCCGGTTCATACTTGGCGCACTTACCGTTTTTTAAGTGTTTTCGCCGTCGGGTAGGATGAGGTTGACTCTTTATCGATATTCAGCTCTTTGTCTTTTTTTAAGCGGCCAGGAAGTCGGTCATAATGGGGGCGGAATTGCGGCGGTAAGTGCTGGTGAGGGGCGGAAATGGAGGTGGGACGGATTCTCCGCTTCTGTTACTCCGCAGCGCAGCGGTGGTGATGTCATTTCGCGCCTGCATCACCACGTAGCTCCGCTCCTTTAAAGGAGAGAGAATCGGCAATTATTGAGGTTCGGCCACTGGGCCAGCAGGGAGGGTTTCAGCCGGGCCAAAGGCCTGGGACCCAAGAGCTTTGGCAAAATAAGTCCATATCTTTTGTTGTGTATAACCATGCAAGTTATGTATGATGATTATTTTGTTACGATTACTTCTTCATTAAGGAGGGAGTAGTGTAATAGAGCTCCAGAGAGCGGACTACTGCTCCACCTAGTGGACTACTATGGTAATGCAACTATTGATGTATATAATACAAGGATCATGTTACAAGGTCACATGACAGGATCCTGTAGAGCCATCTTGTGTGTTTGTGATGTTGTAAACAATATATCACAGGAGGGAATTCCAGAACTTAGGGCCTTGGCAGCTGAAGGGCCAGCCGCCAATGGTGGGGCAAAGGAAACTGGAGATGCGCAAGAGGCCAGAATTAGAGGGGCACAGAGATAACAGTAAAATAGCCCTGCTTATGTAGTTATCTCTGCAGTTTAGAAGATGAGAGGTGATCTCATTGAAATATAAAAGATTCTAAGGGGGATTGACAGTGTAGATGTTGAAAGGTTCATTCCCCGGGCTGGAAAGTCTAGAACAAAGGGGCATAGTCTCAGGATGAGGGGTCGGCCATTTAAGACAGAGATGAGGAGGAATTTCTTCACTCAGAAGGTTGTGAATCTGTCGAATTCTCTACCCCAAAGGGCTGTGGATGCTGAATCATTGAATAAATTCAAGGCTGCTAGGTAGATTTTTGAAGTCTAGGGGAATCAAAGGATATGGGGATCGGGCAGGAAAGTGGAGTTGAGGTCGAAGATCAGCCATGATCTTATTTAATGGTGGAGCAGGCTCGAGGGGCCATGTGGCCTACTCCTGCTCCTATTTCTTATGTTCTTATGTATTCTAATGTTCTTAATACTTAATGTTGGACAGTGAGAGTAATTCTGTTGATGTTGAGTTGATGTGATACTGTGTTTGATCTTGTAACTAAGCCAATTAATAATATATACCCAAGTGTTTTGGGTAATCTTTGCACTTAATCTTATGATGATATTAATTGTGTTATTGATGTGATAATAAATTAATGGTAGTTCATGTACATCTGTTTACTGACTGCGTCTTTGAAGACTCTGGAAAGACGTATTCAGGTGTGTGTAGTGTTCCCACAAAGATGAGGTGCTGTTCCTCGAGCTTACGTTGGGCTTCATTGGAACAGTGAAGGAGGCCGAGGACAGAGGGGTCAGAATGGCAGTGGGGCGGTGAATTAAAGTGACAGGCGACTGGAAGCTTGGGGTCGCGCTTGCGGACTGAACGGAGGTGTTCCATAAAGCGGTCACCCAATCTGCCTTTGGTCTCCCCACTGTAGAGTAGACCACAGTGTGAGCAGCGAATACAGTAGACTAAATTGAAAGAAGTACAGGTGCAAGTAAATCGCTGTTTCACCTGGAAGCAGTGTGTGGAGCCCTGGACAGTGGAAAGCGAGAAAGTAAAAGGACAGTGTTACATCCCCTGCGCTTGCACGGGAAGGTGCCGTGGGAAGGGGAGGGGTTGCTGGCGGTGATTGCGGAGCGGACCAGGGAGTGGTGGAGGGAGCAGTTCCTTCGGAATGCTGAGAGGGGAGGGGAAGATGTGTTTTGTGGTGGCATCACGCTGGAGGTGGCGAACAGTGCGGTGGATGATGGGTTGAACGTGGAGGCTGGTGGGGTGGAAGGTGAGGACAAAGGGGAACCCTATCCTGGTTCTGGGTAGGGAGGGTAAGGGGTGAGGGCAGAAGTGTTGGATATGGGACTGACACAGTTGAGGATCCTGTCATTCGCGGTGGACAGGAAAAAGGAGGATATATCGGGAGTGTTGGTATAGAAGGTGGCATTGTCACAACAGAGGCAACGGAGGCAGAGAATCTGGGATCATTGTGTAGAGTCTTTAATGGGTGCAGGGTGGGAGGAAATGCAGTCAAGGTAGCTGTGGGAGTCAGTGGGCTTATAATGGACACTGGTCGATAGCCTATCTTTCGATTAGGCCTTCCGATTCAACATCGAGTTCAACAATTTCTGATTATAACCACTCCTCCTAGTTTTTCAGACAGCAGCTA
This sequence comes from Pristiophorus japonicus, assembly GCF_044704955.1. NCBI lineage: Eukaryota > Metazoa > Chordata > Chondrichthyes > Pristiophoridae > Pristiophorus > Pristiophorus japonicus. Next base: position 309,910,000 of record NC_091980.1, on the reverse strand, counting down.
TTGGCACTGATTCTGCTGTTGCCATTGGACCCTCTTTACTGGTCCCATGACCAACCCCTTTTGTCTTCCAACATTATCCCTTTGGTCATTTAATCGAGAGCAGCGGCGAGCGTGGACCTGGTCGGAGATGGAGCGGAGACCGGGGGAATAAAGACTGGAGGAGAGAGCGACCCAAATTCACCAAGAGGACCCAGGAGTGACATCACAGGATAGCTGGTAACTGATTGGTTGGTAAAGGTCACACTGGTTTTTTTTTTGCTCTTCAAGTTAGGGGCCGGGTTTAAATAGATGGTTAGGGATTAAGGTGAAGCTTGGAGATTAGTAACTGTTAATACTATATTAAATTAATAACTGTAATACTATATTGTATTAATAACTTGAAATAGATGCATCTTCGTCTTAAGTTTCTGTAAAGTTAGTTAATAGTCGAATAAATGAAGGCAGCTTGGTCCAGCAGAATGCACTTCCTGTGCCCTGTGGGAACTCTAGGATGCTTGACATGTCCTGGACAACACGTGTGCAGGAGGTGTCGTCAGTTGGAGGGGCTCAAGCTCCGGGTTTTGGATCTTGAGCAGCAGCTGACGTCACTGCGGTGAACCCACGAGGCTGAGAGATACGTGGACTAACATGATTCAGGAGTTGGTCACCCAGCAGCTAAGGAGTGCGCAGACAGAGAGGGAATGGATGACTGCCAGACAGAAGAGGAGGACCAGGCAGGTAGTGCAGGGGTACCCCGAGTGCATCTCGCTCTCCCACCAGTACTCTGCTCCGAGTAATGGTGAGAGCAGTGGTCCCTCTGAGGGGTGCAGCCAGAGCCAAGTCCATGCCACCACAGGTGGCTCAGCTGTACAGGGGGGAGGGGGAGGAGGAACATAGGGAAAGCAATAGTGAAAGGGGATTCGATATTTAGGGGAGCAGACAGGCATTTCTACGGCCACAGATGTGACTCCAGGATGGTACGTTGCCTCCCTGGTGCCAGGGTCAAGGATGTCACTGAGCGGCTGCAGGGCATTCTAAGGGGGGGGGGAGGGTGAACTGCCAGAGGTGTGGTCCATATTGGTACCAACGTCATGGGTTAAAAAAAGGGATGAGGTCCTGCAGGCAGACTTTTTGGATACTTGGAAAGAGATTAAAAAGCAGGAGCTCAAAAGTTGTAATCTCTGGATTACTCTTAAAACCGACCTCTTTGACCAAGCTGTTGGTCAGCTGCCGTAATTGCTTCTTATCCGGCTCGGTGTCAAATTTATTTTTTCATCTTATAACACTCCTGTGAAGTGTCTTGGGATGTTCCACTATGTTAAAGGCGCTATATGAATACAAGTTCTTGTTATTGTTAATGAGACATTAAAGGATATGGGCCAAAGGCGGGTATATGGAGTTAGGCCGCAGATCAGCCACGATCTCATTAAATGGCGGAACAGGCTCGAGGGGCTGAATGACCCCCTCCTGTTCCTATGTTCCTACCATTGCCCTGGAGTCGGCAGGGATTGAAGATTAAATCTCCTGGACACTGCCGCGAGCAACTCCCGGGAGAAAAATCATAGGGCGCATTAATGGTATGTTTTTTTAAAGCAATTTCTTTGAAGACTTTTGTTATAAAGATATAGGAGTTGGGGGAAAGAAAGCCGTTTGACCGAGTATCAAGATTCATCCAATCAGGGTGAGGAAGAGTCAGTTTATTTCCTGATTGGCTGTGGGAAGGCGGGGCGCTGTGAGGATGGAGGTGTCGGCTGACCAATGGCGGGAGAGCAGGGGCCGGGCGGTCACCTGATGAAACCTCCAGGAATATGGCCATCCAGAGTGGGCAACCCCTCAGCTAGCGGGTGCAGCAAATATAAGCAAACATACGTGGATGGAATTGGCCGTGGCCCCTTCGCGCGTATTCCTGCAGCGGGGATATTGTTGAGCGATTCAACAGGCCCAAGCTCAGGAACAGGATTGGATTGTGATATGAAACCAATGCTCTGGTTTTCTCTCCGCGGGAAACTGAGGATCCCAGAAAGACAAGGAGTTCTCTCATTGTTTCTCATTCTACGTTACTCCTTGTTCTCCCTTAATCTATCACCCCAAGTGAATTAACTGGAGAGTCATCCTGTTTTTGTTGGCATAAACTGCCAGCGGTAGGTTAGAAATAAAGAAAGATGTGGATTTGTATAGCGCCTTTCATGACCACCAGCCATCTCAAAGTGCTTTACAGCCAATGAAATATGTTTGAAGTGTAGTTACTGTTGTAATGCAGGAAACGCGGCAGCCAACTTGCGCACAGCAAACTCCCACAAACATCTTTCATCCAAAAGACGGCACCTCCGGCAGTGCAGCACTCACTCAGTACTGCACTGCTGTGTCAGCCTCGATTTTTCACGTCTCTGGAGTGGGACTTGAACCCACAATCTTCTGACTCAGAGGCGAGTGTGCTATCCACTGAGCCACGGCTGACACTGTGAGTTGGGTTATCCTCCCTTTCCTTCGCAACATGGCTACATTTCAATAAAGGATCTGTGCCAGTTTCTGTGGATCGGAAGTGTTATGTGTTAAGTCTTGAATAAAGAGTCAGACAAGATACTGTAAGCTCAAAGTAAGTGTGACCATAGTCCTTTATTACAGATCTCAGAGTGCCTCTCCAGCCTGTGAAGCCGCCTTACATACAGGTGCTCCCAAGGGATTGTGGGATTCCTTGAGACTCCAGGGGATAAACCCTCTGGTGGTTAGACATGGTAATTACAGGTTTACATACATAACAACACTCCCCCCTCCCCGCAATATCAATAGTGTAACTATTTACAATGTGAGTCGATCTGGGGCCTTCCTTTCCCTGGCTGATCTTCTCGGTGCAAATGCTGGTGTTGGTGAGTTGTTTGTTGGGCCTTCGCTGGGCTGCTGCACAGCTGGCCTTGCTGGATTGCTGTGGGTGGTGAGTCTTGCTGGGCTGCTGCAGGTGATGGGTTCTGCTTCGTGGTCAACCGCTGGGTTGGTTGCCACATGTGTGTGTGTTGGATGGTCGAAAAAGATAGAGTCTATTGTGGGTTGTCCGTAAATCTGAGTTTGGTTTGGTCCAAGTGTATTCTGCAGGTGAGTCCATTTGAGAGTTTGACGACAAACACCCTACTCCCCTCTTTGGCCAAAACAGTGCCAGCAATCCACTTGGGACCTTGTCCTTAGTTCAAACAAATACAGGATCATTTACTTCAATTTCGCATGACACATTTGCGTGATCATGATATGTATTCTGTTGAAGCCGCCTGCTCTCTATCTGTTCGTGTAGATCAGGACTAACGAGAGCTTTGTCTTAAGTGCCCTTTTCATGAGCAGTTCAGCGGAGGGACCCCGGTGAATGAGTGGGGTCTTGTGCGGTAACTAAGCAGGACTCGGGATAAGCGAGTCTGCAGTGAGCCTTCAGTTACCCTTTTCAAGCTCTGCTTGATTGTTTGAACTGCCCGTTCTGCCTGACCCTTAGACGCTGGCTTAAACGGGGCAGATGTGACATGTTTGACCCCATTGCGGGTCATGAATTCCTTGAATTCGGCACTGGTAAAGCACGGCCCATTGTCATTTACAAGGACATCAGGCAGGCCGTGTGTGGCAAACATGGCCCGTAGGCTTTCAATTTGGGCAGCGGACATGCTTGCCCACATTATCACACATTCAATCCATTTGGAGTATGCATCTACAACCACTAAAAAACATTTTCCCCAAGAATGGGCCTGCATAGTCGACATGAACCCTAGACCACGGTTTGGAGGGCCAGGACCATAAACTTAGTGGTGCCTCCCTGGGTGCATTGCTTAACTGGGAGCATGTATTACATTTGTGCACACAGGACTAAGTCTGCATCGATACCAGGCCACCACACGAGGGATCTGGCTATCGCTTTCATCATTATAATGCCTGGGTGGGTACTGTGGAGATCAATAATGAAAGTGTCCCTGCCTTTTTTGGCACAACTACTCGATTGCCCCATAGGAGGCAGTCTGCCTGTATAGACATTTCATCTTTGCGCCGCTGGTACAGCTTTATTTCTTCCTGCATCTCTAACAGGATATTAGACCAACTCCCGTGGAGCACACAGCTTTTTTTACTAAGGACAGTAAGGGGTCCTGGCTCATCCAGGTTCTAATCTGTCGGGCAGTAACAGGTAATTGCTCACTCTCGAATGCTTCCATTACCATAACTAAATCTGCCGGTTGTGTCATCTCCACCCCGGTGATGGGCAATGGTAGCCTACTGAGAGCATCGGCACAGTTTTCTGTGCCTGGCCTGTGGCAGCTGGCATAGTTGTAATAGGAGGTGTGTGTGGGGTATACATCCACCTACATGACACGAACCTGGTATCGCTTCTCGGCCTTTTGGCTAAGATCATGCGTAACTGACCTGACAGGGGAGTAACCACCATAACCCCAAGGTGGTTCTCCCTGGATCAGGAAGGTATATGCTTGCTTTTTTGGAAATAGGAGGTGGGTGGGGGGCCTGACCCATTCACCTCCATGGCACGAACCTGGTATTACAGTACTTCCAGGAACGGTGCAGTGGCTCTAGGCCTTTTGGCTAAGAGCATTGGCGCAGAGTGATCCTTGGCGTGTGCAAGGTGACCTCTGGCGTTTGTGATTTGACAAAGAATTGGAACGATTGGCTACGAATTTCAAAAAAAAAAAAAACCGTGAGCGCCCTTCTCTGGATGTAGGCCGATGCATTCGTATTTATCCCCTTATTTTCAGAAAAGAGTGATATAAGCGGCTTATGGCCGGTTTCCAATTCAAATTTGAGCCTGAACAGATGTTGATGCATTTTCTTTACCCCGTAAACACACGCTAAACATAGAAACATAGAAACATAGAAAATAGGTGCAGGAGTAGGCCATTCGGCCCTTCGAGCCTGCACCGTCATTCAATGAGTTCATGGCTGAACATGCAACTTCAGTACCCCATTCCTGCTTTCTCACCATACCCCTTGATCCCTCTAGTAGTAAGGACTATATCTAACTCCTTTTTGAATATATTTAGTGAATTGGCCTCAACAACTTTCTGTGGTAGAGAATTCCACAGGTTCACCACTCTCTGGGTGAAGAAGTTTCTCCTCATCTCGGTCCTAAATGGCTTACCCCTTATCCTCAGACTGTGACCCCTGGTTCTGGACTTCCCCAACATTGGGAACATTCTTCCTGCATCTAACCTGTCTAAACCCGTCAGAATTTTAAACGTTTCTATGAGATCCCCTCTCATTCTTCTGAACTCCAGTGAATACAAGCCCAGTTGATCCAGTCTTTCTTGATATGTTAGTCCCGCCATCCCGGGAATCAGTCTGGTGAACCTTCGCTGCACTCCCTCAATAGCAAGGATGTCCTTCCTCAAGTTAGGAGACCAAAACTGGACACATTACTCCAGGTGTGGCCTCACCAAGGCCCTGTACAAATGTAGTAACACCTCCCTGCCCCTGTACTCAAATCCCATCGCTATGAAGGCCAACATGCCATTTGCTTTCTTAACCGCCTGACTGATGTACCATGACACCCAGGTCTCGTTGCTTCTTTTTCGATCATACTGTAGGCCCTTTCAGCCTTAGACAGACTTCTGGATGCATAAGCAACCGGTTGCAATTTCCCAAATTCATTAGCTTGTTACCCGACCCCGTACGACGACGCATCACATGCTCGTACCAAACGCTTACATGGATCGTACAACACAAGCAATTTGTTTGAACATAACAACTTCCGATCTTTCTCAAAGGCATTTTCTTGACGTTTACCCCATACCCATTCATCTCCCTTGTGCAGTAAAGAGTGCAGGGGTTCTAACAATGTGTTAAGACCCGGTAAGAAGTTACCAAAATAGGTCAGCAGTCCTAGAAACGACCGCAGCTCCGTCACGTTCTGTGGTCTCGATGCATTTTCGATTGCCTCCGTCTTCAAATCGGTGGGCCTGATGCCGTCCGCCATGATTCTTCTCCCCAGGAACTCCACTTTGAGCATTTTAACCTGAGCCCCATACGATTAAGCCAACTAAGAACCTCCTCCAGGTTCTGCAGGTTCTCGACGGTGCCCCAACCTATAACCAAGATGTCATCCTGGAAGACCACAGTGCACGGGACTGACTTCAGCAAGCTTTCCATGTTCCTTTGGAATATCGCCGCGGCCGATCGAATCCCAAACGGGCATTAGTTGTAAACGAAAAGACTTTTGTGCGTGTTGATGCAGGTGAGGCCTTTCGAAGATTCCTCCAGCTCCTGCGTCATGTAGACCGAGGTCAAGTCTAGCTTCGTGAACGTTTTCCCTCCCGCCAGCGTCGCAAATAGGTCATCTGCCTTTGGTTGTGGGTATTGATCCTGCAGTGAGAAATGATTGATAGTTACTTTGTAATCACCACAGATTCTGACGGTGCCGTCTCCCTTTTAAGACTGGAAGGATAGGACTGGTCCACTCACTGAGTTCGATCAGCAAAATGATGCCCTCTCGTTGCAGCCTGTCCAGCTCGATCACCACCCTCTCTCTCATCATGTAAGGTACCGCTCTCACCTTGTGGTGGATAGGTTGTGCCCCCGAAATGAAATGAATCTGCACTTTTGCTCCTTGGAACTTCCCAATGCCTAGTTCGAACAGCGAGGGGAACTTGTTTAGGACCTGGGCACATGAGATGTCGTCGACGGATGAAAGCGCTCGGACGTCGTCCCAGTTCCAGCGTATCTTTCCCAGCCAGCTCCTGCCGAACAGCGTGGGGCCATCACCCAGTACCACCCAGAGTGGTAAATCGTGCACCGCTCCATCGTAGGAGACCTTTACGGTAGCACTGCCAATTACGGGAATCAGTTCCTTTGTGTACGTTCTGAGTTTGGTACGAATGGGAGTCAGGACTGACCTTGAAGCCTTGTTGCACCACAACTTATCGAAAGTCTTTTTACTCATTATGGATTGGCTTGTGCCCGTGTCCAGCTCCATGGGAGTCCATTTAATTCAACCCTCAGCATTATCAGGGGACACTTTGTGGTAAATGTGTGCACCCCATATATCTCTGCCTCCTCGGTCTGAGGCTCTGGTTTGTCATGATCCACCGTGGATCTGTCCTCCTCTGCTATATGATGGTTTGCAGGATTAGCAGGGTTTTGCAGCTCGCCTGCACATATGTTGAAGGTGTCCCATTGTTCCACAGCCCTTGCAAACGTATCCTTTGAAGTGGCATGAATGGAATCGATGATCACCCCCGCAGTGCCAACAAGGTGTTAATGGCCTTGCATTCACCACCCTTGCTGGTGGACTCTGAGTCATCTGCGGACATGCAGCTACAGGCGTGTAAGTCCTGCCATGTACATTTTTATGTTACTTTGTTCACAGTACTTGCAGCATTGTGTGCTGGGAAATTTACTTGGTATTGTCATTGGTGGAGATAAATGCCTGGGCTATCGCTATGGCTTTACTCAAGGTTGGGGTCTCTACAGTCAAAAGTTTGCGAAGTATTACTTCATGGCCAATGCCAAGTACAAAGAAGTCTCTGAGCAAATGCTCCAAGTGTCCTTCAAATTCGCAATGTCCTGCAAAGCGCCTTAGCTCGGCGACGTAGCTCGCCACTTCCTGGCCTTCAGACCTCTTGTACGTGTAGAACCAATACCTCGCCATCAGAACACTTTCCTTCGGGTTGAGACGCTCCCGGACCAGTGTGCACAACTCATCGTATGACTTGTCTGTGGGTGTTGATGGAGCGAGCAGGTTTTTCATGAGGCCATAAGTTGATGCCCCGCAAACGTTGAGGAGGATGGCCCTTCGTTTGGCAGTGTTCGCTTCTCCTTACAGCTCGATGGCCATGAAGTATTGGCCAAGTCGCTCCATGAAGGTTTCCCAATCATCTCCCTCCGAAAATTTCTCCAGGATGTCTCTGCATTGTTGCGTTGGGGTTCGTTATCTGTATCTCATCGCCAGTTGTTATGTCTTGGATAAAGAGTCAGACTAGATGCTGCAAGCTCAAAGTAAGTGTGACCGCAGTCCTTTATTACAGATCTCAGAGTGTCTCTCCAGCCTGTGAGGCCTCCTTATATACAGGTGCTCCCAAGGGATTGTGGGATCCCTTGGGACTCCAGGGGATAAGCCCTCTGGTGGTTAGATATGGTAATTATAGGTTTACATACATAACATTATGTATGTAAACAGTGCAACTGTGTAAGACTTGCCACCAGAGGGCGCAACTGTTGGAGGCCCAAGGGTCACCTGCACACCTCGTGCAAGAGTGTATAAAAGGTTGTCTGCCAGGCTGCTTAGGCACTCTGGAGTTGTATTAAAGAGACTAAGGTCACATCAGTTTTAGCTCACAGTACTCAGTTTTGTGGAGTTCTTCCATACTTAATAATTGGCGACGAGTAACAGATTATGAACGTTCACGTGGTCATGGCTGCCGTTGGTATTTTAGAGAGATTTGCAGAGGGTGATGATTGGGAAGCCTTCGTTGAGCGTCTCGACCAGTACTTCGTGGCCAACGAGCTGGATGTGGACGATAAAACGATTAAGCGCAGGGCGATTCTCCTCACCGTGAGTGGGTCCACAATATACGGCTCATCAAGAAGAATCTGCTAGCATTGGAGAAACCAGCGGAGAGACATATAGAGTTGTGTACGCTGGTTCAGAACCACCTCAAGTTAAAGGACAGCGTCTTAACGGACAGGTATCGCTTCTACGCGCACCTCCGCTCCGAGGGCCAGGACATGGCGAGTTATGTCGCCGACCTGAGACGCCTTGCGGGAACTTGTGAATTTGCTGGGTTTTTGGGGGAAATGCTGCGGGACTTTTTTGTGCTTGGCATCGGCCACGAGGTCATTCTTCGCAAGCTGCTGTCCGCTGAATCCCTAGACCTGAGCAAGGCCATCACGATAGCCCAGGCATTCATATCCATGAGCGATAATACCAGACAGATTTCTTCCCAGCATCGAAGCTCACCGGCAAGTACTGTGCATAAAATAACGTCGCTAGCAGGCAGAACTGCATATGGCAGGGCCTACACGTCTGCAGCTGCAAGACCTAGGTTGACTCAGAGTCCGCCATTGGGAGTGAATGCAAATCCATTAGCACCATGTTGGCGCTGCGGGGGGAATCATCGAGCCCATCAATGTCGATTCAAGCACTACGTGTGCAAAGGCTGCGAAACAATGGGGCACCTCCAGCGAATGTGCAAGAGTGGTGCAACTCACCACGTGGCGAGTCGGCAGAGGATGATCGATCCGGCGTGGATCACACAGAACAAACAAGAGAGGCAACTCAACCTGAGGAAGAAGTGTATGGGGTACACACCTTCACCACCAAGAGCCCTCCTATCATGCTGGAAGTCAAATTGAACGGTATTCTGGAGCAATGGAGTTGGACACGGGGGCGAGTCAGTCAATTATGAGACAGAAGGCTTTTGAGAAACTGTGGGGCAAAAAGGCTCAAAGGCCCAAACTGAGCCCCATTCAGATAAAGCTGCATACTTACACCAAAGAGCTCATACCAGTCATTGGCAGTGTGGCAGTTAAGGTATCGTACGATGGAGCAGTGCCTGATTTATCACTGTGGATTGTACCAGGCGATGGCCCAACGTTATTCAGCAGAAGCTGGCTGGGAAGAGATTCGATGGAACTCGGACGACATCAAAGCACGATCTTCAGTGGATGATGCCTCGTGTGCCCAAGTGCTGAGCAAGTTTCCGTCGCTATTTGAATCAGGTATCGCCAACTTCACAGGCACCAAGGTGCAGATCCATCTAGTCCCCGATGCAAGGCCCGTTCATCACAAGGCTCGAGCGGTTCCATATATGATGAGGGAGAAAGTCGAGATCGAACTGGACAGACTTCAATGAGAGGGAATCATATCGGCAGCCAAATTCAACGATGGATTGTACCAAGTCCGATTGTTCCAGTGTTGAAAAGCGATGTTACGGTCAGAATCTGCGGAGATTACAAGGTAACGATCAACCAAGTCTCGTTACAGGACCAGTACCCGCGACCCAAGGCAGATGACCTGTTCGCAACGTTAGCGGCGGGGGGGGAAGTCGTTCACCAAGTTGGACCCAACCTCCGCCTACATGACACAGGAGCTGGCTGAATCTTCGAAAAGATTGACGTGCATCACCTTGCACAATGGACTGTTTATATATCACAGGTGCCCTTTTGGGATTTGCTCAGCTGCTGCCATCTTCTAGAGGAACATGGAGAGTCTGCTGAAATCGGTTCCACGCACCGTTGTGTTTCAAGACGACATCCTGATCACTGGTCGTGACACCACTGAACACCTGCACAATCTGGAAGAGGTTCTAAGTCGACTAGACAGAGTGGGACTCAGGCTGAAATGCTCTAAGTGTGTTTTCCTGGCGCCAGAGATCGAATATTTGGGGAGAAAGATTGTGGCAGACGGCATCAGACCCTCGGATTCAAAGACAGAAGCCATCAAGAATGCAGCCAGACCACAGAATGTGATGGAGCTGCGTTCATTCCTGGGACTCCTCAACTATTCTGGTAACTTTCGACCCAGGTTAAGTACTTTGCTGGAACCATTGCACATGTTGCTACGTAAAGGTGACAACCGGGTTTGGGGTAAATCTCAAGAGACAGCCTTTGAGAAGGCCAGAAACCTACTTTATTCTAATAAGTTACTTGTACTGTATGACCCGTGTAAACGATTAGTGCAAGCTTGTGATGTATCTTCGTACGGAGTCAGCTGTGTGTTACAGCAAACCAATGTATCGGGCAAACTTCAACCGGTTGCATACGCGTCTAGAAGTCTGTCTAAGGCTGATAGAGCCTACAGTATGGTTGAGAAAGAGGCGTTAGCATGTGTATATGGGGTTAAGAAAATGCACCAATACCTATTTGAACTTCGGTTTGAGCTTGAAACCGACCACAAACCGCTCATTTCACTGTTTTCAGAGGGCAAGGGTATAAACACCACTGCTTCATCCCGCATCCAAAGATGGGCACTAACATTGTCCGCCTATACGCCACGGACCAGGCATGGAGAACTGTGCTGATGCCCTCAGTCAGTTACCATTGCCCACTACCGGGGTGGAAATGGCGCAGCCCGCAGACTTGATTCTGGTCATGGATGCTTTTGAGAGCGAGGGGTCACCTGTCACAGTTCGCCAGATCAGGAACCTGGACCAGCCAGGATCCTGCGCTGTCACTTGTAAAAAGTTGCGTCCTCAATGGGAGCTGGTCGGCCGTTCCCAGGGAAATGCAAGATGAAATCAAACCGTTTCACCGACGCAAAGATGAATTGTCCATCCAGTCGGATTGTCTCTTATGGGGTAATCGCATGGTTTTGAAAAAAAGGCAGGGAAATGTTTATACGCGACCTACAGAATACCCCAGGCATAGTCATGATGAAGGCTATAGCCAGGTCGCATGTTTGGTGGCCCGTCAATGGCTCGGACTTAGAGTCATGGTTACACCAGTGCAACACGTGCTCACAATTGAGCAATGCACCAAGGGAGGCTCCATTGAGTCTGTGGTCATGGCCCTCCAAACCGTGGTCCAGGATCCATGTAGATTTTGCTGGCCCCTTTCTTGGAAAGATGTTTTTAGTTGTAGTGGATGCTTACTCTAAATGGATTGAATGCATAATCATGTCATCCAGCACATCCACTGCCACCTCCGGGCGATGTTCACCAGCCATGGCTTGCCCAATGTCCTTGTCAGTGACAATGGACCGTGTTTCACCAGCTCGGAATTCAACGAGTTTATGACCCGCAATGGCATCAAGCTTATCAGGTCTGCCCCATTTAAGCCCGCATCCAACGGTCAAGCGGAACGGGCAGTCCAAACTATCAAACAGAGCTTGAAACGCGTGACGGAAGGTTCCTTGCAGACCCACTTATCTCGGGTTCTGCTCAACTACCGGACACGATCCCACTCGCTCACTGGGATTCCCCCTGCAGAATTGTTAATGAAGAGAGCACTCAAAGCCAGGCTCTTCCTAGTCCACCCGGATCTAAATGATCATGTGGAAACCTGGCGTCACCTGCAAAACATGCACCACGATCGCGCGGCTGTATCGCGTGACACTGATGTTAACGACCCTGTGTTTGTCCTGAATTACAGTCATGGTCCTAAATGGGTCACTGGCAGTGTCTTGGCCAAGGAGGGGAATAGAGTGTTTATAGTCAAACTATTGAATGGACAAACGTGCAGAAAGCATTTGGATCAGACCAAACTGCGGTTCACCGACAACCAGGAACAACCTGAAGAGGACATCACCATCATCGATCCACCAACACACAGCCAACCAGCAATCGACCTCGCTGTCAATCAAGAGGATGAGCCCACCATTCCCGACAGTCCTGTCAGACCAGCCACGCCACAGTACAGCAATGGTCCGACCAACTCACCCATGGCAGAGTTTGAACTCAAACAATCAACCAGGGAGTGTAGGGCCCCGGATCGTCTCAACTTGTAAATAATTTGTATCAAAGACTTTGGGGGGCAGGGGGGGCGGGAGTGATGTTATGTATGTAAACATTGTAACTGTTTAAGACTTGCCACCAGAGGGCGCAACTGTTGGAGGCCCAATGGTCACCTGCACACCTCGTGCAAAGGAGTATAAAAGGTTGTCTGCCATGCTGCTTAGGCACTCTGGAGTTGTATTAAAGAGACTAAGGTCAAATCAGTTTTAGCTCACAGTACTCAGTCTTGTGGAGTTCTTCCATACTTAAAAGGAAGAATGCAAGCAAAAGAAAAGAGCAAATGTTGAAACTTGGTACGATAAATAAACATTATTGATTCTGATGAAGGATGGACCAGTTGCGTTTGCAAGCAGTGCAAAGGTCTCAGTGAAAGAGGACACCAATCCATCACAAGTATGTCTACATTCCCTTGAAATAGCCTCACTAAGAGCAGTGTAAATCTCTTCTGTGTTTTGTTGAGATTCTTGTGGTTAGTAAGTGACAGGAATATTCAGCTGGGTTGCTGGCTCCAGCTGTAACTAATCTGGTTCAAGGCAGCCCTGACACGCTTCTCTCTGTTTCATTAAGGATCAGCTTGGCTGTGTTGTTGGTGTGTTTGCCCCCGTGCTGGAAAACAAAAGGCTCTAGCGGTGCCCCAAACCCTTCCCTCTTTCGACCCTATTCCACGGTTTGAACACAGGCTGATGTTTGAGGGAGTGCTGCACTGTCCGAGGTGCCGTCTTTCATATGAAAGAAACAAAGAAAGACGTGCATTTCTACAGCGTTGTTCATGACCACCGTATGTCCCAAAGTTCTTCACAGCCAATGAAGTGCTTTTTTAAGTGCACTCACTGTTGTAATGTGGGAAAGGCGAAGCCAATTTGCGCACAGCAAGCTACCACAAACAGCAATGTGATAATAACCAGAGCATTTGTTTTTGTTATGATGATTGAAGGATAAATATTGGCCCGGGCACCGGGGAGAACTCCCCTGCTCTTAGAAACATAGAAACATAGAAAATAGATGTAGGAGTAGGCCAGTCGGCCCTTCGAGCCTGCACCGCCATTCAATAAGATCATGGCTGATCATTCACCTCAGTACCCCTTTCCTGCTTTCTCTCCATACCCCTTGATCCTTTTAGCTGTAAGGGCCATATCTAACTCCCTCTTGAATAGATCCAATGAACTGTCATCAACAACTCTCTGCGGTAGTGAATTCCACAGGTTAACAACTCTCTGAGTGAAGAAGTTTCTCCTCATCGCGGTCCTAAATGGCTTACCCTTTATCCTTAGATTATGTCCCCTGGTTCTGGATTTCCCAAACATCGAGAACATTCTTCCTGCATCTAACCTGTCCAGTCCCGTCAGAATTTTATATGTTTCTATGAGAACCCCTCTCATCCTTCTAAACTCCAGTGAATACAGAGCCAGTCGATCCAGTCTCTCCTCATATATCAGTCCAGCCATCCCTGGAATCAGTCTGGTGAACCTTCGCTGCACTCCCTCAATAGCAAGAACGTCCTTCCTCAGATTAGGAGACTAAAACTGAACACAATATTCCAGGTGAGGCCTCACCAAGGCCCTGTACAACTGCAGTAAGACCTCCCTGCTCCTATACTCAAATCCCCTAGCTATGAAGGCCAACTTACCATTTGCCTTCTTCACTGACTGCTGTACCTGCATGCCAACTTTCAATGACTGATGAACCATGACACCCAGGTCTCGTTGCACCTCCCCTTTTCCTAATCTGCCGCCATTCAGATAATATTCTGCCTTCGTGTTTGTGCCACCAAAGTGGAAAACCTCACATTTATCCACATTATACTGCATCTGCCATGCGTTTGCCCACTCACCTAACCTGTCCAAGTCACCCTGCAGCCTCTTAGCATCCTCCTCACAGCTCACACCGCCAGCCAGCTTAGTGTCATCTGCAAACTTGGAGTTATTACACTCAATTCCTTCATCTAAATCATTAATGTATATTGTAAATAGCTGGTGTCCCAGCACTGAGCCCTGTGGCACCCCACTAGTCACTGCCTGCCATTCTGAAAAGGACCCGTTTATCCCGACACTCTGCTTCCTGTCTGCCAACCAGTTCTCTATTCATGTCAGTACAGTACCCCCAATACCATGTGCTTTAATTTTGCACACCAATCTCTTGTGTGGGACCTTGTCAAAAGCCTTTAGAAAGTCCAAATACACCACATCCACTGGTTCTCCCTTGTCCACTCTACTAGTTACATCCTTAAAAAATTCTAGAAGATTTGTCAAGCATGATTTCCCTTTCATAAATCCATGATGACTTGGACCGATCCTGTCACTGCTTTCCAAATGCGCTGCTATTTCATCTTTAATAATTGATTCCAACATTTTCCCCACTACTGATGTCAGGCTAACCAGTCTATAATTACCCGTTTTCTCTCTCCCTCCTTTTTTAAAAAGTGGTGTTACATTAGCTACCCTCCAGTCCATAGGAACTGATCCAGAGTTGATAGACTGTTGGAAAATGATCACCAATGCATCCATTATTTTTAGAGCCACTTCCTTAAGTACTCTGGGATGCAGACTATTAAGCCCCGGGGATTTATCAGCCTTCAATCCCATCAATTTCCCGAACACAATTTCCCGCCTAATAAGGATTTCCTTCAGTTCCTCCTTCTCACTAGACCCTTGGTCCCGTAGTATTTCTGGAAGGTTATTTGTGTCTTCCTTCGTGAAGACAGAACCAAAGTATTTGTTCAACTGGTCGGCCATTTCTTTGTTCCCCATTATAAATTCATCTGAATCTGACTGCAAGGGACCTACGTTTGTCTTCACTAATCTTTTTTTTTTCACATATCTGTAGAAGCTTTTGCAGTCAGTTTTTATGTTCCCAGCAAACTTCCTCTCATACTCTGTTTTCCCCCTCCTAATTAAACCCTTTGTCCTCCTCTGCTGAATTATAAAATTCTCCCAGTCCTCAGGTTTGCTGCTTTTACTGGCCAATTTATATGCCTCTTCCTTGGATTTAACACTATCCCTAATTTCACTTGTTAGCCACGGTTGAGCCATCTTTGCCGTTTTATTTTTACTCCAGGCAGGGATGTACAGTTGTTGATATTCATCCATATGATCTTTAAATGTTTGCCATTGCCTATCCACCGTCAGCCCTTTAAGTATCATTCACCAGTCTATTCTAGCCAATTCACGTCTCATACCCTCGAAGTTACCTTTCCTTAAGTTCAGGACCCTAGTCTCTGAATCAACAGTGTCACTCTCCATCTTAATAAAGAATTCTACCATATTATGGTCACTCTTCCCCAAGGGAAGATTGTTAATTAGTCCTTTCTCATTAGATATTCCCCAATCTAGGATGGCCAGCCCTCTAGTTTGTTCCTCAACATTTTGGTCTAAAAAACCATCCCTAATACACTCCAGGAAATCCTCCTCCACCGCATTGCTACCAGTTTGGTTAGCCCAATCTATATGTAGATTCAAGTCATCCATGATAACTGCTGTACCTTTATTGCACACATCCCTAATTTCTTGTTTGATGCTGTCCCCAACCTCACTACTACTGTTTCTTCGAAATAGTGGCCGTAGCATCTTTAACACACACCTGAGAGAGCAGACGGGGCCTCGGTTTAACGTCTCATTTGAAAGATGGCACCTCCAACAATGCAGCACTCCCTCAGCACTGCACTGGAGTGTCAGCCTAGATCTATGTGCTCAAGTCCCTGGAGTGGGACTTGAACCCACAATCTTCTGACTCAGAGGCGAGAGTGCTATCCACTGAGCCACAGCTTAAACTTGAAACATTTGGCAGAGACGTTGAACAAATATTTTGTATCGGTCTTCACGGTAGAAGACACTAAAAATATCCCAATAGTGGATAATCAAGGGGCTATAGGGAGGGAGGAACTTAAAACAATCACTATCACTAAAGAAAAAGTACTTGGTAAGATAATGGGACTAAAGGCGGACAAGTCCCCTGGACCTGATGGCTTACATCCTAGGGTCTTAAAAGAAGTGGCTGCAGAGATAGTGGATGCATTGGTTGTAATCTACTAAAATTCCCTGGATTCTAGGGAGGTCCCAGCAGATTGGAAAACTGCAAATCTAAAGCCCCTATTTAAAAAAGGAGGCAGACAGAAAGCAGGAAACTATAGACCAGTTAGCCTATCATCTGTGGTTGGGAAAATGCTGGAGTCCATTATTCAGGAAGCAGTAGCAGGACATTTGGAAAAGCATGATTCAATCAAGCAGAGTCAACATGGTTTTATGAAAGGGAAATCATGTTTGACAAATTTGCTGGAGTTCTTTGAGGATGTAACGAGCAGGGTGGATAAGGGGGAACCAGTGGATGTGGTGTATTTGGATTTCCAGAAGGCATTTGCTAAGGAGCGACATAAAAGGTTACTGCACAAGATAAAAGTTCACGAGGTTGGGGGTAATATATTAGCATAGATAGCGGATTGGCTAACTAACAGAAAACAGAGTCGGGATAAATAGGTCATTTTCTGGTTGGCAAACGGTAACTAGTGGGGTGCCACAGGGATCAGTGCTGGGGCCTCAACTATTTACAATTTATATTACTGACTTGGATGAAGGGACCAAGTGTAATGTAGCCAAGTTTGCTGATGATACAAAGATAGGTAGGAAAGCAAGTTGTGAGGAGGAAATAAAAATCTTCAAAGAGATATAGACAGGCCAACTGAGTGGGCAAACATTTGGCAGATGGAGTATAATGTGGGAAAGTGTGAAGTTATCCACTTTGGCAGGAAAAATAAAAAAAGAAATTAGAAACTGCTGCTGTACAGAGGGACCTGGAGGTCCTTGTGCATGAAACACAAAAAGTTAGTATGCAGGTACAGCAAGTAATCAGGAAGGCAAATAGAATGTTGGCCATTATTGCAAGGGGGATAGAGTATAAAAGCAGAGAAGTCCTGCTCCAACTGTACAGGGTATTGGTGAGGCCACACCTGGAGTATTGCTTACAGTTTTGGTCTCCGTATTTAAGGAAGGATATACTTGCATTGGAGGCAGTTCAGAGAAGGTTCACTAGGTCGATTCCTGAGATAAAGAAGTTGACTTGTGGGAAAGGTTGAGTAAGTTGGTCCTATACTCATTGGAGTTTAGAAGAATGAGAGGTGATCTTATTGAAACATATAAGATACTGAAGGGGCTTGACAAGCTGGATGCAGAGAGGATGTTTGCCCTTGTGGGGGAATCTAGAACTAGGGGGCATAGTTTCAGAATAAGGGGTCACCCATTTAAAATTGAGATGAGGAGGAATTTATTCTCTCAGAGGGTTGTAAATCTGTGGAATTCTCTGCCCCAGAGAGCTGTGGAGGCTGTGTCATTGAATATATTTAAGGTGGAGATCAGGGCATGGAGGGTTATGGGGAGCGGGCAGGGAAGTGGAGTTGAGGCCAAGATCTGATCAGCCATGATCTTATTGAATGGCGGAGCAGGCTCGAGGGGCCAAATGGCCTAGTCCTGCTCCTATTCTTTTGTTCTTATTTCTAAAATCGCGGCTCTGTCTGCCCTCTGAGGTGGATATAAAAGATCCCACGGCACTATTTGAAGAACATGGGAGTTCTCCCCGGTGTCCTGGGCCAATATTTAGCTGCCAAACAATATTATTAAAAACAGATTACCTGGTCATTATCACATTGTTGTTTGCGGGAGCTTGCTGTGCGCAAATTAGTATTTCCCACATTACAACAGAGAAGTATGGCTGTAATGCACTTTGAGATGTCCTGAGGTCATGAAATTTGCTATTCACAGTCACGTACCATCCTGCCTTGGAAATATATCGGTCGCTCCTTCAGGCGCTGGGTCAAAATCCTAGAACTCCCTCCCTATCCACACTGTGGGAATACCTTCACCACACGGACTGCAGCGGTTCCAGAAGGCAGCTCACCACCACCTTCTCAAGGGCAATTAGGGATGGGCAATAAATGCCAGCCTTGCCAGCGATGCCCACATCCCAGGAACGAATAATAATTTAAGAAATGAGAGAAAAGAGAATAGAAAGATAGGCTGAGACGAAGCAGATGGAATGGGAGGAGACTGGTTTGGGCATAAACACCAGTACGTACTAGTTGGGCTGAAAAGGCCTGTTTTTGTGATGTATATTGTATGTAATCTTACAGCATGAAAGGAGGCCATTCAGCTCATCGTGCTAATGCCGGTTCTTTGAAAGAGCTATCCAATTAGTCCTGCTCTTCCTGATCTGTCCTTGTTGCCCTGTAAATGTTTCCTTTTCAAGTATTTATCCAATTCTCTTTTGAACGTTGCAGCAACAACTTGAATGTCTATAAACTTATTGGTGTAGAAAACATTGCGGGGATCGGGGGGGAAGGGCGGTCCAGGTATGGAAAAGGAAATGGAAGCAGAAACATGGAGGGCGAAAGCTGACCTGTGCTCCCTGACCTATATTGGCTCCCGGTTAAACAACGCCTCGATTTCACAATTCTCATCCTTATCTTCAAATCCCTCCATGGCCTCGCCCCTCCCTACCTCTGTAATCTGCTCCAGTCCCACAACCCCTCGAGATGTCTACATTCCTCTAATTCTGCTCTCCTTGAGCATCCCTGATTATAATCGCTCAACCATCGGTGGCCGTGCCTTCTGTTGCCTGGGCCCCAAGCTCTGGAGCTCCCTCCCTAAACCTCTCCGCCTCTCTACACTCTTTTCTCCTTTAAGACGCTCCTTAAAACCTACCTCTTTGATCTGCCCAATATGTGGCTTGGCATCAAATTTTGTCTTACAAAAGTCCTGTGAAGCCCCTTGGGATGTTTTACTACATTAAAGGTGCAATATAAATATAAGTTGTTGTTGCTTTGTTGGTCAAAAATATAGGTTTTGAAAAGGTTCTTCAATGTGAAGATAAAATAGGTGAGGCGGTGGGGCTCTAAGGAGAGTCATTGCTGCACAGGGTACAACAAACAGTGCAGCTTCCAGCTCTGCAGAGAATAAAAGAGGATAAGGGGATCAGTAAATGATGAAAGGATTGATGTATCATTTAATTATTAACATGTACAGAATGTCAACAGAGACAGGATGGGGGCGCAGGAACAGAGAGATCTGGGGATTCACACACACAACCCGCTGAAGATGACAGGATAAGTTGAGAAGTCTGATTATAAGAAAAAGCGATCGGGATCTTTGGCTTTATTAATAGAGCCATAGAGTACAAGAACAAGACAGTTATGGTGAAACATTATAAAACACTGGTTAGGTCCCAGCTGGAGTATTGTGGTCAATTCTGGGCACCACACTTTAGGAAGGATGCTGAGGCCTTGGAGAGGTAACAGAGGAGATTTACTAGAATGGTACCAGGGATGAGGGACTTCAGTTATGTGGATAGACTGGAAAAAATGGAACATCCCCAACGATACCTGGGAATCCTTGGCCCAAGACCATCCAAAGTGGAGGAAAAACTTCCGGGAAGGCGCTGAACACCTCGATTCTGTTCGTCGAGAGCACGCTGAGGCCAGGCGTCGACAGCGGAAGGAGCATGCGGCAATCCAGGCTCCTCACTCACCCTTTCCTTCAACCATCGTCTGCCCTACCTGTGACAGAAAGGGTAGGTCCCGCATCGGACTCTTCAGTCACCTGAGAACTCATTTTTAGTGTGGAAACAAGTCATCCTCGACTCCGAGGGACTGCCTGTGATGATGATGATGATGATGAGAGAGACTGGAGAAGCTGGGTTTGTTCTCAGAGCAGTGAAGGTTAATGGGGAGATTGAACAGAGCTGGTCAAAATTACAAAGGGTTTTGATCGAGTAAATAAGGAGACTGTTCCCACTGGCAGTAGGGTCGGTAACCAGAGGACACAGATTCAAGTTCTATACCAAGCAGTGATGACATCAGGAGATATTATTTTACACAGCGAGTTGTTATGATCTGGAATTAGCTTCCTGAGTGAGTGGTGGAGGCAGATTCAATAATAACTGTCAAAATAAAATGGGATATATACTTGTAAAGGAAAATGTAGCAGGGCTTTGGGGAAGGGACTGGGGGATGGGGAACTAACTGAATCGCTCATTCAAAGAACCGGCACAGGCACGATGGGCCGAATGGCCTCCTTCTGTGCTGTGATTGGATGATTCAGTGAGTGGTCTATGGAGCAGCAACTGCTCGCGTTG